>NC_084560.2:43320420-43370420 GCF_033978685.3 Nerophis lumbriciformis
TTTGTAGTTTGGTTTAATTGTGTGAATGCTTCCAAAATTCATCTATTTATTATTCCTCCTCTACTTCTTCTTCTTCTCCAGATTTTGGCGCACTCTACCTTCCACATTTTTCATCCAATTCAAACCATTCCAACTTCAAACTGTTCAGCCTTTACCCTTGACAAATTCAAAAAATTTCCCGATTTCCCAGAATTTTCCGGAACATTTTTCCCATTTAAAATTTTTCAACCTATTCATACCATTCCACCTTCAACATCTTGGAAATTCAAACCACTCTTTTTCCAAGTTAAAAAAAATTCCATTTTTTTCCAGAATTCCTGGTTTTCCAAAGCCCTATTTCCACCCCTTTTTTCTGGCGACTACTCCTCCCACATTTTTCAACCCACTTCAATCGTTCCACCGTCAAAACATTCCTCTTAATTAGGACAAAAAACGAAGTTGTTTATTGAACTGGAAAAATTCCCGGTTTTCCCAAATTCCAGGAATTCCGTAATACCATTTCTCAATTCAACATGTTACTACTTCAACATTTCTCGACCGATTTGAAAAATTTCAACACCAACCATTTCAACTCATTTAGACTATTCAAGTTTACCATTTTCAAAAAGATTCCCGATTTTCTCGAAATTCCTAATTTTTGGGGAAATTCCCATTGAAATGAATGGGACATTCTTGTCATGTCTTTGTGATCATGTTTTTGTTTTAAGTCATGTTTTGTTTAGTTATTGGACTCTTTAGTTTCTGGCTTTTCACTCCCTTGTCTTGTTTCCATGATTACCCATTTGTTTCACCTGTGCCACGTTTGGACTCATTGTGCACTCTTGTTTGTCACCATAGCAACCCATTAGTTTTTCACCTGTCACGTCACGCACCTGTTTCACGTTTTGAGTCACGCACCTGTTTTCGTTAATCACGTCCGTAGTATTTAAGTTCATTGTTTTCAGTTTGTCTTGCTGGCGACATCCGGATTCATACCCCTGTCACACTCTGTTTACCTCTGCGCACTTCATAGTTTTTGTTTATTAATGCCACAGTTTGTGTTTTTGTTTCATTGTTCACAGTTTCTGCCTATGTGCAAGTTTTGTTTTCAATAGCCTAGTTTTGTACCTTTTTTTGATATATTAAATAAAACGTGTACTTACATTCCCGTCTCGCCCGAGCCAACTTTCCGTTGCCTTCCGGAAAAGCAAACACCCAGGACCAAGTCTTGACAATATGGAAATGGGGTTTGTAGTTTGGTTTAATTGTGTGAATGCTTCCAAAATTCATCTATTTATTATTCCTCCCCTACTTCTTCTTCTTCTCCAGATTTTGGCGCACTCTACCTTCCACATTTTTCATCCAATTCAAACCATTCCAACTTCAAACTGTTCAGCCTTTACCCTTGACAAATTCAAAAAATTTCCCGATTTCCCAGAATTTTCCGGGACATTTTTCCCATTTAAAATTTTTCAACCTATTCATACCATTCCACCTTCAACATCTTGGAAATTCAAACCACTCTTTTTCCAAGTTAAAAAAAATTAAATTTTTTTTCCAGAATTCCTGGTTTTCCAAAGCCCTATTTCCCACCCTTTTTTTCTGGCGACTACTCCTCCCACATTTTTCAACCCACTTCAATCGTTCCACCGTCAAAACATTCCTCTTAATTAGGACAAAAAAACGAAGTTGTTTTTTGAACTGGAAAAATTCCCGGTTTTCCCAAATTCCAGGAATTCCGTAATACCATTTCTCAATTCAACATGTTACTACTTCGACATTTCTCGACCGATTTGAAAAATTTCAACACCGACCATTTCAACTCATTTAGACTATTCAAGTTTACCATTTTCAAAAAGATTCCCGATTTTCTCGAAATTCCTAATTTTTCGGGAAATTCCCATTGAAATGAATGGGACATTCTTCAAAGTTCCACAACCGTCACATTTTTCATCTGATTCAAACCATTCCAACTTCAAATTATTCAGCCTGTTTGGGAATTGTGTGCTATACTTCAACAAATCTAAAAAAAATTCCAGGATTTCAGTTTAACTTCAGCATTGGTGCATTCACACGCAATTCCTTCAGGAATGGCCTCATCTAGTTTGAGTTCAAGTTCACCAACATATCGTCATGTTTCAGTGGAAAAATCAACAATAAATTCAGTAGCAATATCATTGAATTATTAAATAAAACGATTTATTAACGGATTAATTATCATGTTTACATAAATATAAGACCATCCTGAATACAATATAATACCGTTTTTTGGGAAAACATTTTTTTTTTAGAACAAAATTAATATTCTGAATGTAAGATGACCTCTTTTGAAAAATTATCTTTTTAAAACAGAAAATAAAGGACACACTTACCACATCCACCAAAATATAAGACCATCGTGAATGTTAGATGCCTATATTTTGGAAAATTATTTTTAAAGACAAAATCAATGACAGAGAATAGAACAAGGATGGACAATTCAACCCTTAACTCAACAATGAGTAGATGAGTGTTATGTGTGTGTGTATATGTGTAAATAAATGATAAAATAAGACAATATAAGACAAACCTGGTTGCAAGACGACCCAAACTCTTGGAAAAAGATTTTTCTAAAGACAAAATCAATGACGTAATAGATAGATAGTACTTTATTGATTCCTTCAGGAGAGTCAAGCCTGTATTCAGCAAAATAAAAGACAATCCTGAATGTAAAACACCTCTCTTTTGGCAAACTATTTTTTACAGAGAAAATCAAAGACATAACTACCATATTTCCCGAATATAAGACGATTCTGACTGTAAAAGGACCCATTGTTTGGAAAATTATCTTTTAAAAACAGAACATCAAAGACACACTATCGTGAATGTTAGATGCTTTTCTTTTGGAAAATTATTTTTAAAGACAAAATCAATGACATAATCGGCATACTACCCAAATATAAGACAAACCTGGTTGCAAGACGACCCAAACTCTCGGAAAAAGATTTTTCCAAAGACAAAATCAATGACGTAATAGATAGATAGTACTTTATTGATTCCTTCAGGAGAGTCAAGCCTGTATTCAGCAAAATAAAAGACAATCCTGAATGTAAAACACCTCTCTTTTGGCAAACTATCTTTTAAAGAGAAAATCAAAGACATAACTACCATATTTCCCGAATATAAGACGGTTCTGACTGTAAAAGGACCCATTGTTTGGAAAATGATCTTTTTAAAACAGAACATCAAAGACACACTATCGTGAATGTTAGATGCTTTTCTTTTGGAAAATTATTTTTAAAGACAAAATCAATGACATAATCGACATACTACCCAAATATAAGACAAACCTGGTTGCAAGACGACCCAAACTCTTCGAAAAAATGTTTTACTACTGTATTCAGCAAAATATAAGACAATCCTGAATGTAAGACTCCGTAATGACGTAATTACTGTATTCAGCACAATATAAGACACTCCTACATGTAAAATACCTCCATTTTGGCAAACAATTTTTCTGAAGAGAAAATCAAAGACATAATTACCATACTACCCGAATATAAGACGATTCTGACTATAAAAGGACCTATTGTTTGGAACTTTTTAAAGACCACACCCAAATATAAAACAATTCTTAATGTAAAACGACCGCTCTTTAGGGAGAATTATTTTTTTTAATTACCACATGACCCCAAATATAAGACGATCCTGATTGTGAGACCAAACCTCATCGTTAATTTGGAAAAATATTTGTTAAGACAAAATCAAAGTTGAACCCCTATTTTTTACAGAGAAAATCAAAGACATAACTACCATATTTCCCGAATATAAGACAATTCTGACTGTAAAAGGACCCATTGTTTGGAAAATGATCTTTTTAAAACAGAACATCAAAGACACACTTACCACATCCACATAAATATAACACATGACCCCAAATATAAGACGATCCTGATTGTGAGACCAAACCTCATCGTTAATTTGGAAAAATATTTGTTAAGACAAAATCAAAGATGAACCCCCTATTTTTTACACAGAAAATCAAAGACATAACTACCATATTTCCCGAATATAAGACGATTCTGACTGTAAAAGGACCCATTGTTTGGAAAATGATCTTTTTAAAACAGAACATCAAAGACACACTATCGTGAATGTTAGATGCTTTTCTTTTGGAAAATTATTTTTAAAGACAAAATCAATGACATAATCGGCATGCTACCCAAATATAAGACAAACCTGGTTGCAGGACGACCCAAACTCTTCGGGAAAAAAAATTCTAAAGACAAAATCAATGACATAACTACTGTATTCAGCAAAATATAAGACAATCCTGAATGTAAGACTCCGTAATGACGTAATTACTGTATTCAGCAAAATATAAGACACTCCTACATGTAAAATACCTCCATTTTGGCAAACAATTTTTCTGAAGAGAAAATCAAAGACATAATTACCATACCACCCGAATATAAGACGATTCTGACTATAAAAGGACCTATTGTTTGGAACTTTTTAAAGACCACATCTCCCCAAATATAAAACAATTCTTAATGTAAAAACGACCGCTCTTTAGGGAGAATTATTTTTTTTAATTACCACATGACCCCAAATATAAGACCATCCTGATTGTGAGACCAAACCTCATCGTTAATTTGGAAAAATATTTGTTAAGACAAAATCAAAGATGAACCCCCTATTTTTTACAGAGAAAATCAAAGACATAACTACCATATTTCCCGAATATAAGACGATTCTGACTGTAAAAGGACCCATTGTTTGGAAAATTATCTTTTTAAAACAGAACATCAAAGACACACTTACCACATCCACATAAATATAACACATGACCCCAAATATAAGACGATCCTGATTGTGAGACCAAACCTCATCGTTAATTTGGAAAAATATTTGTTAAGACAAAATCAAAGATGAACCCCCTATTTTTTACAGAGAAAATCAAAGACATAACTACCATATTTCCCGAATATAAGACGGTTCTGACTGTAAAAGGACCCATTGTTTGGAAAATGATCTTTTTAAAACAGAACATCAAAGACACACTATCGTGAATGTTAGATGCTTTTCTTTTGGAAAATTATTTTTAAAGACAAAATCAATGACATAATCGGCATACTACCCAAATATAAGACAAACCTGGTTGCAAGACGACCCAAACTCTTCGAAAAAAAAATTCTAAAGACAAAATCAATGACATAACTACTGTATTCAGCAAAATATAAGACACTCCTACATGTAAAATACCTCCATTTTGGCAAACAATTTTTCTGAAGAGAAAATCAAAGACATAATTACCATACCACCCGAACATAAGACGATTCTGACTATAAAAGGACCTATTGTTTGGAACTTTTTAAAGACCACACCCAAATATAAAACAATTCTTAATGTAAAACGACCGCTCTTTAGGGAGAATTATTTTTTTAATTACCACATGACCCCAAATATAAGACCATCCTGATTGTGAGACCAAACCTCATCGTTAATTTGGAAAAATATTTGTTAAGACAAAATCAAAGATGAACCCTCTATTTTTTACAGAGAAAATCAAAGACATAACTACCATATTTCCCGAATATAAGACGATTCTGACTGTAAAAGGACCCATTGTTTGGAAAATGATCTTTTTAAAACAGAACGTCAAAGACACACTTACCACATCCACATAAATATAACACATGACCCCAAATATAAGACGACTCTGATTGTGAGACCAAACCTCATCGTTAATTTGGAAAAATATTTGTTAAGACAAAATCAAAGATGAACCCTCTATTTTTTACAGAGAAAATCAAAGACGTAACTACCATATTTCCCGAATATAAGACGATTCTGACTGTAAAAGGACCCATTGTTTGGAAAATGATCTTTTTAAAACAGAACATCAAAGACACACTATCGTGAATGTTAGATGCTTTTCTTTTGGAAAATTATTTTTAAAGACAAAATCAATGACATAATCGGCATACTACCCAAATATAAGACAAACCTGGTTGCAAGACGACCCAAACTCTTCGAAAAAATTTTTTACTACTGTATTCAGCAAAATATAAGACAATCCTGAATGTAAGACTCCGTAATGACGTAATTACTGTATTCAGCAAAATATAAGACACTCCTACATGTAAAACACCTCTCTTTTGGCAAACAATTTTTCTGAAGAGAAAATCAAAGACATAATTACCATACTACCCGAACATAAGACGATTCTGACTATAAAAGGACCTATTGTTTGGAACTTTTTAAAGACCACACCCAAATATAAAACAATTCTTAATAAAAAAACGACCGCTCTTTAGGGAGAATTATTTTTTTAATTACCACATGACCCCAAATATAAGACCATCCTGATTGTGAGACCAAACCTCATCGTTAATTTGGAAAAATATTTGTTAAGACAAAATCAAAGATGAACCCCCTATTTTTTACAGAGAAAATCAAAGACATAACTACCATATTTCCCGAATATAAGACGATTCTGACTGTAAAAAGACCCATTGTTTGGAAAATGATCTTTTTAAAACAGAACATCAAAGACACACTTACCACATCCACATAAATATAACACATGACCCCAAATATAAGACGATTCTGATTGTGAGACCAAACCTCATTGTTGATTTGGAAAAATATTTGTTAAGACAAAATCAAAGATGAACCCCTATTTTTTACAGAGAAAATCAAAGACATAACTACCATATTTCCCGAATATAAGACGATTCTGACTGTAAAAGGACCCATTGTTTGGAAAATGATCTTTTTAAAACAGAACATCAAAGACACACTTACCACATCCACATAAATATAACACATGGCCCCAAATATAAGACGATTCTGATTGTGAGACCAAACCTCATCGTTAATTTGGAAAAATATTTGTTAAAACAAAATCAAAGATGAACCCCTATTTTTTACAGAGAAAATCAAAGACATAACTACCATATTTCCCGAATATAAGACGATTCTGACTGTAAAAGGACCCATTGTTTGGAAAATGATCTTTTTAAAACAGAACATCAAAGACACACTTACCACATCCACATAAATATAACACATGACCCCAAATATAAGACGATTCTGATTGTGAGACCAAACCTCATCGTTAATTTGGAAAAATATTTGTTAAAACAAAATCAAAGATGAACCCCCTATTTTTTTACAGAGAAAATCAAAGACATAACTACCATATTTCCCGAATATAAGACGATTCTGACTGTAAAAGGAACCCATTGTTTGGAAAATTATCTTTTTAAAACAGAACATCAAAGACACACTTACCACATCCACCAAAATATAACACTATCGTGAATGTTAGATGCTTTTCTTTTGGAAAATTATTTTTAAAGACAAAATCAATGACATAATCGGCATACTACCCAAATATAAGACAAACCTGGTTGCAAGACGACCCAAACTCTTCGAAAAAAAAAATTCTAAAGACAAAATCAATGACAAAGCTACTGTATTCAGCAAAATATAAGACAATCCTGAATGTAAGACTCCGTAATGACGTAATTACTGTATTCAGCAAAATATAAGACACTCCTACATGTAAAATACCTCCATTTTGGCAAACAATTTTTCTGAAGAGAAAATCAAAGACATAATTACCATACTACCCGAACATAAGACGATTCTGACTATAAAAGGACCTATTGTTTGGAACTTTTTAAAGACCACACCCAAATATAAAACAATTCTTAATGTAAAACGACCGCTCTTTAGGGAGAATTATTTTTTTTAATTACCACATGACCCCAAATATAAGACGATCCTGATTGTGAGACCAAACCTCATCGTTAATTTGAAAAAATATTTGTTAAGACAAAATCAAAGATGAACCCCCTATTTTTTACAGAGAAAATCAAAGACGTAACTACCATATTTCCTGAATATAAGACGATTCTGACTGTAAAAGGACCCATTGTTTGGAAAATGATCTTTTTAAAACAGAACATCAAAGACACACTTAACACATCCACCAAAATATAACACTACCGTGAATGTTAGATGCTTTTCTTTTGGAAAATTATTTTTAAAGACAAAATCAATGACATACTACCCAAATATAAGACAAACCTGGTTGCAAGACGACCCAAACTCTTGGAAAATTTTTTTTCTAAAGACAAAATCAATGACATAGCTACTGTATTCAGCAAAATATAAGACAATCCTGAATGTAAGACTCCGTAATGACGTAATTACTGTATTCAGCAAAATATAAGACACTCCTACATGTAAAACACCTCCATTTTGGCAAACAATTTTTCTGAAGAGAAAATCAAAGACATAATTACCATACTACCCGAACATAAGACGATTCTGACTATAAAAGGACCTATTGTTTGGAACTTTTTAAAGACCACACCCAAATATAAAACAATTCTTAATGTAAAACGACCGCTCTTTAGGGAGAATTATTTTTTTTAATTGCCACATGACCCCAAATATAAGACCATCCTGATTGTGAGACCAAACCTCATCGTTAATTTGGAAAAATATTTGTTAAGACAAAATCAAAGATGAACCCCTATTTTTTACAGAAAAAATCAAAGACATAACTACCATATTTCCCGAATATAAGACGATTCTGACTGTAAAAGGACCCATTGTTTGGAAAATGATCTTTTTAAAACAGAACATCAAAGACACACTTACCACATCCACCAAAATATAACACTATTGTGAATGTTAGATGCTTTTCTTTTGGAAAATTATTTTTAAAGACAAAATCAATGACATAATCGGCATACTACCCAAATATAAGACAAACCTGGTTGCAAGACGACCCAAACTCTTCGAAAAAAAAAAATTCTAAACACAAAATCAATGACATAACTACTGTATTCAGCAAAATATAAGACAATCCTGAATGTAAGACTCCGTAATGACGTAATTACTGTATTCAGCAAAATATAAGACACTCCTACATGTAAAACACCTCTATTTTGGCAAACAATTTTTCTGAAGAGAAAATCAAAGACATAATTACCATACCACTCGAATATAAGACGATTCTGACTTTAAAAGGACCTATTGTTTGGAACTTTTTAAAGACCACACCCAAATATAAAACAATTCTTAATGTAAAACGACCGCTCTTTAGGGAGAATTATTTTTTTTAATTACCACATGACCCCAAATATAAGACGATCCTGATTGTGAGACCAAACCTCATCGTTAATTTGGAAAAATATTTGTTAAGACAAAATCAAAGATGAACCCCCTATTTTTTACAGAGAAAATCAAAGACATAACTACCATATTTCCCGAATATAAGACGATTCTGACTGTAAAAGGAACCCATTGTTTGGAAAATTATCTTTTTAAAACAGAACATCAAAGACACACTTACCACATCCACCAAAATATAACACTATCGTGAATGTTAGATGCTTTTCTTTTGGAAAATTATTTTTAAAGACAAAATCAATGACATAATCGGCATACTACCCAAATATAAGACAAACCTGGTTGCAAGACGACCCAAACTCTTCGAAAAAAAAAATTCTAAAGACAAAATCAATGACAAAGCTACTGTATTCAGCAAAATATAAGACAATCCTGAATGTAAGACTCCGTAATGACGTAATTACTGTATTCAGCAAAATATAAGACACTCCTACATGTAAAATACCTCCATTTTGGCAAACAATTTTTCTGAAGAGAAAATCAAAGACATAATTACCATACTACCCGAACATAAGACGATTCTGACTATAAAAGGACCTATTGTTTGGAACTTTTTAAAGACCACACCCAAATATAAAACAATTCTTAATGTAAAACGACCGCTCTTTAGGGAGAATTATTTTTTTTAATTACCACATGACCCCAAATATAAGACGATCCTGATTGTGAGACCAAACCTCATCGTTAATTTGGAAAAATATTTGTTAAGACAAAATCAAAGATGAACCCCCTATTTTTTACAGAGAAAATCAAAGACATAACTACCATATTTCCCGAATATAAGACGATTCTGACTGTAAAAGGAACCCATTGTTTGGAAAATTATCTTTTTAAAACAGAACATCAAAGACACACTTACCACATCCACCAAAATATAACACTATCGTGAATGTTAGATGCTTTTCTTTTGGAAAATTATTTTTAAAGACAAAATCAATGACATAATCGGCATACTACCCAAATATAAGACAAACCTGGTTGCAAGACGACCCAAACTCTTCGAAAAAAAATTTCTAAAGACAAAATCAATGACATAACTACTGTATTCAGCAAAATATAAGACAATCCTGAATGTAAGACTCCGTAATGACGTAATTACTGTATTCAGCAAAATATAAGACACTCCTACATGTAAAATACCTCCATTTTGGCAAACAATTTTTCTGAAGAGAAAATCAAAGACATAATTACTATACTACCCGAATATAAGACGATTCTGACTATAAAAGGACCTATTGTTTGGAACTTTTTAAAGACCACACCCAAATATAAGACAATTCTTAATGTAAAACGACCGCTCTTTAGGGAGAATTATTTTTTTAAATTACCACATGACCCCAAATATAAGACCATCCTGATTGTGAGACCAAACCTCATCGTTAATTTGGAAAAATATTTGTTAAGACAAAATCAAAGATGAACCCCCTATTTTTTTACAGAGAAAATCAAAGACATAACTACCATATTTCCCGAATATAAGACGATTCTGACTGTAAAAGAACCCATTGTTTGGAAAATGATCTTTTTAAAACAGAACATGAAAGACACACTATCGTGAATGTTAGATGCTTTTCTTTTGGAAAATTATTTTTAAAGACAAAATCAATGACATAATCGGCATACTACCCAAATATAAGACAAACCTGGTTGCAAGACGACCCAAACTCTTCGAAAAAAAAATTCTAAAGACAAAATCAATGACATAACTACTGTATTCAGCAAAATATAAGACAATCCTGAATGTAAGACTCCGTAATGACGTAATTACTGTATTCAGCAAAATATAAGACACTCCTACATGTAAAATACCTCCATTTTGGCAAACAATTTTTCTGAAGAGAAAATCAAAGACATAATTACCATACTACCCGAACATAAGACGATTCTGACTATAAAAGGACCTATTGTTTGGAACTTTTTAAAGACCACACCCAAATATAAAACAATTCTTAATGTAAAACGACCGCTCTTTAGGGAGAATTATTTTTTTTAATTACCACATGACCCCAAATATAAGACCATCCTGATTGTGAGACCAAACCTCATCGTTAATTTGGAAAAATATTTGTTAAGACAAAATCAAAGATGAACCCCCTATTTTTTACAGAGAAAATCAAAGACATAACTACCATATTTCCCGAATATAAGACGATTCTGACTGTAAAAGGACCCATTGTTTGGAAAATGATCTTTTTAAAACAGAACATCAAAGACACACTTACCACATCCATATAAATTTAACACTATCGTGAATGTTAGATGCTTTTCTTTTGGAAAATTATTTTTAAAGACAAAATCAATGACATAATCGGCATACTACCCAAATATAAGACAAACCTGGTTGCAGGACAACCCAAACTCTAGGAAAAATATTTTTCTAAAGACAAAATCCATGACGTTACTACTGTATTCAGCAAAATATAAGACAATCCTGAATGTAAGACTCCGTAATGACGTAATTACTGTATTCAGCAAAATATAAGACACTCCTACATGTAAAATACCTCCATTTTGGCAAAAAAAAATTCTGAAGAGAAAATCAAAGACATAATTACCATTCTACCAGAATATAAGACAATTCTTACTATAAAAGGACCTATTGTTTGGAACTTTTTAAAGACCACACCCAAATATAAAACAATTCTTAATGTAAAACGACCGCTCTTTAGGGAGAATAATTTTTTTGAATTACCACATGACCCCAAATATAAGACCATCCTGATTGTGAGACCAAACCTCATCGTTAATTTGGAAAAATATTTGTTAAGACAAAATCAAAGATGAACCCCCTATTTTTTTACAGAGAAAATCAAAGACATAACTACCATATTTCCCGAATATAAGACGATTCTGACTCTAAAAGGACCCATTGTTTGGAAAATGATCTTTTTAAAACAGAACATCAAAGACACACTATTGTGAATGTTAGATGCTTTTCTTTTGGAAAATTATTTTTAAAGACAAAATCAATGGCATACTACCCAAATATAAGACAAACCTGGTGCAAGACGACCCAAACTCTTCAAAAAAAAATTCTAAAGACAAAATCAATGACATAACTACTGTATTCAGCAAAATATAAGACAATCCGGAATGTAAGACTCCGTAATGACGTAATTACTGTATTCAGCAAAATATAAGACACTCCTACATGTAAAATACCTCCATTTTGGCAAACAATTTTTCTGAAGAGAAAATCAAAGACATAATTACCATTCTACCCGAATATAAGACAATTCTGACTATAAAAGGACCTATTGTTTGGAACTTTTTAAAGACCACACCCAAATATAAAACAATTCTTAATGTAAAACGACCGCTCTTTAGGGAGAATTATTTTTTTTAATTACCACATGACCCCAAATATAAGACCATCCTGATTGTGAGACCAAACCTCATCGTTAATTTGGAAAAATATTTGTTAAGACAAAATCAAAGATGAACCCCCTATTTTTTACAGAGAAAATCAAAGACATAACTACCATATTTCCCGAATATAAGACGATTCTGACTGTAAAAGAACCCATTGTTTGGAAAATGATCTTTTTAAAACAGAACATCAAAGACACACTTACCACATCCACCAAAATATAACACTATCGTGAATGTTAGAAGCTTTTCTTTTGGAAAATTATTTTTAAAGACAAAATCAATGACATACTACCCAAATATAAGACAAACCTGGTTGCAAGACGACCCAAACTCTTGGAATTTTTGTTTTCTAAAGACAAAATCAATGACATAGCTACTGTATTCAGCAAAATATAAGACAACCCTGAATGTAAGACTCCGTAATGACGTAATTACTGTATTCAGCAAAATATAAGACACTCCTACATGTAAAATACCTCCATTTTGGCAAACAATTTTTCTGAAGAGAAAATCAAAGACATAATTACCATACCACCCGAACATAAGACGATTCTGACTATAAAAGGACCTATTGTTTGGAACTTTTTAAAGACCACACCCAAATATAAAACAATTCTTAATGTAAAACGACCGCTCTTTAGGGAGAATTATTTTTTTTAATTACCACATGACCCCAAATATAAGACGATCCTGATTGTGAGACCAAACCTCATCGTTAATTTGGAAAAATATTTGTTAAGACAAAATCAAAGATGAACCCCCTATTTTTTTACAGAGAAAATCAAAGACATAACTACCATATTTCCCGAATATAAGACGATTCTGACTGTAAAAGGACCCATTGTTTGGAAAATGATCTTTTTAAAACAGAACATCAAAGACACACTTACCACATCCACATAAATATAACACATGACCCCAAATATAAGACGATCCTGATTGTGAGACCAAACCTCATCGTTAATTTGGAAAAAGATTTGTTAAGACACAATCAAAGATGAACCCCCTATTTTTTACAGAGAAAATCAAAGACATAACTACCATATTTCCCGAATATAAGACGATTCTGACTGTAAAAGGACCCATTGTTTGGAAAATGATCTTTTTAAAACAGAACATCAAAGACACACTATCGTGAATGTTAGATGCTTTTCTTTTGGAAAATTATTTTTAAAGACAAAATCAATGACATAATCGGCATACTACCCAAATATAAGACAAACCTGGTTGCAAGACGACCCAAACTCTTCGAAAAAAAAATTCTAAAGACAAAATCAATGACATAACTACTGTATTCAGCAAAATATAAGACAATCCTGAATTTAAGATTCCGTAATGACGTAATTACTGTATTCAGCAAAATATAAGACACTCCTACATGTAAAATACCTCAATTTTGGCAAATAATTTTTCTGAAGAGAAAATCAAAGACATAATTACTATACTACCCGAATATAAGACGATTCTGACTATAAAAGGACCTATTGTTTGGAACTTTTTAAAGACCACTCCCAAATATAAAACAATTCTTGATGTAAAACGACCGCTCTTTAGGGAGAATTATTTTTTTTAATTGCCACATGACCCCAAATATAAGACGATCCTGATTGTGAGACCAAACCTCATCGTTAATTTGGAAAAATATTTGTTAAGACAAAATCAAAGATGAACCCCTATTTTTTACAGAGAAAATCAAAGACATAACTACCATATTTCCCGAATATAAGACGATTCTGACTGTAAAAGGACCCATTGTTTGGAAAATGATCTTTTTAAAACAGAACATCAAAGACACACTTACCACATCCACATAAATATAACACATGACCCCAAATATAAGACGATTCTGATTGTGAGACCAAACCTCATCGTTAATTTGGAAAAATATTTGTTAAGACAAAATCAAAGATGAACCCCCTATTTTTTACAGAGAAAATCAAAGACATAACTACCATATTTCCCGAATATAAGACGATTCTGACTGTAAAAGGACCCATTGTTTGGAAAATGATCTTTTTAAAACAGAACATCAAAGACACACTATCGTGAATGTTAGATGCTTTTCTTTTGGAAAATTATTTTTAAAGACAAAATCAATGACATAATCGGCATACTACCCAAATATAAGACACCCCTGGTTGCAAGACGACCCAAACTCTTCGAAAAAAAATTTCTAAAGACAAAATCAATGACATAACTACTGTATTCAGCAAAATATAAGACAATCCTGAATGTAAGACTCCGTAATGACGTAATTACTGTATTCAGCAAAATATAAGACACTCCTACATGTAAAATACCTCCATTTTGGCAAACAATTTTTCTGAAGAGAAAATCAAAGACATAATTACTATACTATCCGAATATAAGACGATTCTGACTATAAAAGGACCTATTGTTTGGAACTTTTTAAAGACCACATCTCCCCAAATATAAAACAATTCTTAATGTAAAAACGACCGCTCTTTAGGGAGAATTATTTTTTTTAATTACCACATGACCCCAAATATAAGACCATCCTGATTGTGAGACCAAACCTCATCGTTAATTTGGAAAAATATTTGTTAAGACAAAATCAAAGATGAACCCCCTATTTTTTACAGAGAAAATCAAAGACATAACTACCATATTTGCCGAATATAAGACGATTCTGACTGTAAAAGGACCCATTGTTTGGAAAATGATCTTTTTAAAACAGAACATCAAAGACACACTATCGTGAATGTTAGATGCTTTTCTTTTGGAAAATTATTTTTAAAGACAAAATCAATGACATAATCGGCATACTACCCAAATATAAGACAAACCTGGTTGCAGGACGACCCAAACTCTTGGAATTTTTTTTTTCTAAAGACAAAATCAATGACATAGCTACTGTATTCAGCAAAATATAAGACAATCCTGAATGTAAGACTCCGTAATGACGTAATTACTGTATTCAGCAAAATATAAGACACTCCTACATGTAAAATACCTCCATTTTGGCAAACAATTTTTCTGAAGAGAAAATCAAAGACATAATTACCATACTACCCGAACATAAGACGATTCTGACTATAAAATGACCTATTGTTTGGAACTTTTTAAAGACCACACCCAAATATAAAACGACCACTCTTTAGGGAGAATTATTTTTTTTAATTACCCCATGACCCCAAATATAAGACGATCCTGATTGTGAGACCAAACCTCATCGTTAATTTGGAAAAATATTTGTTAAGACAAAATCAAAGACAGGAAGAAAAGCTCCGACTGCATTGCCGGATGTCACATTTTTCTACGTTTGAAATGTTTTCCATAAAACGTCGCCATCTGCTTCGTTGTCAAACGCAAACAAGAGCACGACGCGTGGAAGTGACTTTGCCGCGGACCTTCAGCGCGGTCTGACACTTCTTCTCGTGTCTCTCCGAATTTAGCGCCTGGTGTTGACTCCAAACAACAGATGGCCATGAATATGTCCGCTGACGGCTAAAATGCGCTGGAGCTTGCTCACGGAGCCAGACTTTGGAGTGGAAATGCTACTTACCAAAATTATCACGGTTATTATTATTATCCCGGTATTGTTGAGTATGCTCAAAAGTACTTATACACATACCGTATTTTTCGGACTATAAGGCGCAAAAATCGATACTGCGCCTTATAACCCGGTGCGCCCAATGCACGCAATAGTTGTGGTTGTGCTTACCGACCTCGAAGAAATTGTATTTGATACATGGTGTAATGATAAGTGTGACCAGTAGATGGTAAATAGATAGATAGATAGATAGTACTTTATTGATTCCTTCAGGAAAGTTCCCTCAGGAAAATTAAAATCTTAGCAGCAGTGTACAAAATTTTGATATAATTTAAAATAATTTGAAAAGTAGTAATGGAGGTATAAATGGAAATAAATGAGAAAATATAACAATAAGAATTAAAAAAAACAAAAAAACAATAAAAATATAACAGTAAAAATAATAATATAACAAGAGAAACTAGGCAGTAGTGACCATGTTATGAAACAAATAAAAAAAATAAAAAATGAAGCAAAACGGTAATTTAGATTTAGATTTATTGGTCTCCGTTGGGGAAATTAATTTTCACTGCCGTACATTCAAACAATAGATATTACACATCACAAACAAAAATAACAAAAATACATCATACATGACCAACACATTTACAGAACAAATACCCAGAATCCCATGCAGCCCTGACTCTTCCGGGCTACATTATACACCCCCGCTACCAAATAATTAATACTGTCAATTATTTAGAGACTTACACTTAGACTTAGACTTTCTTTTATTGTCATTCAAATTTGAACTTTACAGTACAGATAAGAATGACATTTCGCTGCAATAGCTTGTTGTAGTGCAGGATAAAAGCGCAATAAGGTGCAGATATAAATAAATCAATTGCTGTACAGATAAATATATTGCACTTTTGAATATGCATCCATGTTTATGGATGTATGTTATATTGTCTTTATATTCCAGCCAGTTAATCCGTTTTTGGTGGAAATTGAGGGGATTATTATGATGCGTTCAAGAGTCTTATGGCCTGAGGGAAGAAGCTGTTACAGAACCTGGAGGTTCTGCTTCGGAGGCTGCGGAACCTCTTTCTAGAGCCCAGCAGTGAAAACAGTCCTTGGTGGGGGTGGGAGGAGTCTTTGCAGATTTTCTGAGCCCTGGTCAGGCAGCGGCTTTTTGCGATTTCCTGGATAGGAGGAAGAGGAGTCATTAATTATTTATATTATATTAAATTATATTATATGAAAGATGTGATGTGTATATTGCACCTTTAAAATGTATTGCACTGTTATTTCTGTTTATTGCGCTGTTAATTGCACTGTTTTTTGTTGCAGTTTATTTCAGTATTATTATTGATTTGCGTCCCCTATCATCCTAAACCCGAAACCAGTGATGTTGGCACGTTGTGTAATTCGTAAATATAAACAGAATAAAATGATTTTCTAATCCCTTTCAACTTATATTCAAATGAATAAACTGCAAGGACAAGATATTTAATGTTAGAGCTGAGAAACTTCATTTTTTTTTGCAAATAATCATTAACTTAGAATTTAATGGCAGTAACACATTGCTAAAAAGTTGTCACAGGGGCATTTTTACCACTGTGTTACATGGCCTTTCCTTTTAACAACACTCAGTAAACGTTTGGGGACTGAGGAGACACATTTTTGAAGTGGATTGTCTTGCTGAAATAAGCAGGGGCGTCCATGGTAACGTTGCTTGGATGGCAACATATGTTGCTCCAAAACCTGTATGTACCTTTCAGCATTAATGGCGCCTTCACAGATGTGTAAGTTACCCATGTCTTGGGCACTAATACACCCCCATACCATCACACATGCTGGCTTTTACACTTTGCGCCTATAACAATCCGGATGGTTCTTTTCCTCTTTGGTCCGTAGGACACGACGTACACAGTTTCCAAAAAAAATTTGAAATGTGGACTCGTCAGACCACAGAACACTTTTCCATTTTGCATCAGTCCATCTTAAATGAGCTCGGGCCCAGCGAAGCGGGCGGCGTTTCTGGGTGTTGTTGATAAATGGCTTTCGCTTTGCATAGTAGAGTTTTAACTTGCACTTACAGATGTAGCGACCAACTGTAGTTACCGACAGTGGTTTTCTGAAGTGTTCCTGAGCCCATGTGGTGATATCCTTTACACACTGATGTCGCTTTTTGATGCAGTACCGCCTGAGGGATCCAAGGTCACGGGCATTCAATGTTACGTGCAGTGATTTCTCCAGATTCTCGGAACCCTTTTGATGATATTACAGACCTTAGATAGGGAAATCCCTAAATTCCTTGCAATAGCTGGTTGAGAAATGTTGTTCTTAAACTGTTCGACAATGAATGAAAATTTGCGCAAGCCCGCCACTGTAGTTTGTGCCGACACCGTAGTCGATAAGCTTCTTCTTTTTCTCTATCTTCTTGTTATGGGACATTCAACCTCCGCTGTTGCCATTTCTAATATAAAATAGTATAAAGTTCTAACTTATATCTCGCTATGGAAGCGCTAAAAACTACCGGTGTAGTGAGTTTATAGTATTCACCCAAGGGACTTTAGTTATTAGAGAGTTCTTACAGATGTAGCGACCAACTGTAGTTACTGACAGTGGTTTTCTGAAGTGTTCCTGAGCCCATGTGGTGATATCCTTTACACACTGATGTCGCTTTTTGATGCAGTACCGCCTGAGGGATCCAGGGTCACGGGCATTCAATGTTACGTGCAGTGATTTCTCCAGATTCTCTGAACCTTTTGATGATATTACAGACCTTAGATAGGGAAATCCCTAAATTCCTTGCAATAGCTGGTTGAGAAGTGTTGTTCTTAAACTGTTCGACAATGAATGAAAATTTGCGCAGGTCCGCCACTGTAGTTTGTGCCGACACCGAAGTCGATAAGCTTCTTCTTTTTCTCTATCTTCTTGTTATGTGACATTCATCCTCCGCTGTTGCCATTTCTAATATAATATAGTGTAAAGTTCTAACTTATATCTCGCTATGGAAGCGCTAAAAACTACCGGTGTAGTGAGTTTATAGTATTCACCCAAGGGACTTTAGTTATTAGAGAGTTCTTACAGATGTAGCGACCAACTGTAGTTACTGACAGTGGTTTTCTGAAGTGTTCCTGAGCCCATGTGGTGATATCCTTTACACACTGATGTCGCTTTTTGATGCAGTACCGCCTGAGGGATCCAAGGTCACGGGCATTCAATGTTACGTGCAGTGATTTCTCCAGATTCTCTGAACCTTTTGATGATATTACAGACCTTAGATAGTGAAATCCCTAAATTCCTTGCAATAGCTGGTTGAGAAATGTTGTTCTTAAACTGTTCGACAATGAATGAAAATTTGCGCAGGTCCGCCACTGTAGTTTGTGCCGACACCGAAGTCGATAAGCTTCTTCTTTTTCTCTATCTTCTAAAGATGTGACATTCATCCTCCACTGTTGCCATTTCTAATATAATATAGTGTAAAGTTCTAATTTATATCTTGCTATGGAAGCGCTAAAAACTACCGGTGTAGTGAGTTTATAGTATTCACCCAAGGGACTTTAGTTATTAGAGAGTTGTTACAGATGTAGCGACCAACTGTAGTTACCGACAGTGGTTTTCTGAAGTGTTCCTGAGCCCATGTGGTGATATCCTTTACACACTGATGTCGCTTTTTGATGCAGTACCGCCTGAGGGATCCAAGGTCACGGGCATTCAATGTTACGTGCAGTGATTTCTCCAGATTCTCGGAACCCTTTTGATGATATTACAGACCTTAGATAGGGAAATCCCTAAATTCCTTGCAATAGCTGGTTGAGAAATGTTGTTCTTAAACTGTTCGACAATGAATGAAAATTTGCGCAGGTCCGCCACTGTAGTTTGTGCCGACACCGAAGTCGATAAGCTTCTTCTTTTTCTCTATCTTCTTGTTATGTGACATTCATCCTCCGCTGTTGCCATTTCTAATATAAAATAGTGTAAAGTTCTAACTTATATCTCGCTATGGAAGCGCTAAAAACTACCGGTGTAGTGAGTTTATAGTATTCACCCAAGGAACTTTAGTCATTAGAGAGTTCTTACAGATGTAGCGACCAACTGTAGTTACTGACAGTGGTTTTCTGAAGTGTTCCTGAGCCCATGTGGTGATATCCTTTACACACTGATGTCGCTTTTTGATGCAGTACCGCCTGAGGGATCCAAGGTCACGGGCATTCAATGTTACGTGCAGTGATTTCTCCAGATTCTCTGAACCTTTTGATGATACTACAGACCGTAGATAGTGAAATCCCTAAATTCCTTGCAATAGCTGGTTGAGAAATGTTGTTCTTAAACTGTTCGACAATGAATGAAAATTTGCGCAGGCCCGCCACTGTAGTTTGTGCCGACACCGAAGTCGATAAGCTTGTTCTTTTTCTCTATCTTCTTGTTATGAGACATTCAACCTCCGCTGTTGCCATTTCTAATATAAAATAGTGTAAAGTTCTAACTTATATCTCGCTATGGAAGCGCTAAAAACTACCGGTGTAGTGAGTTTATAGTATTCACCCAAGGGACTTTAGTTATTAGAGAGTTCTTACAGATGTAGCGACCAACTGTAGTTACCGACAGTGGTTTTCTGAAGTGTTCCTGAGCCCATGTGGTGATATCCTTTACACACTGATGTCGCTTTTTGATGCAGTACCGCCTGAGGGATCCAAGGTCACGGGCATTCAATGTTACGTGCAGTGATTTCTCCAGATTCTCGGAACCCTTTTGATGATATTACAGACCTTAGATAGGGAAATCCCTAAATTCCTTGCAATAGCTGGTTGAGAAATGTTGTTCTTAAACTGTTCGACAATGAATGAAAATTTGCGCAGGCCCGCCACTGTAGTTTGTGCTGACACCGTAGTCGATAAGCTTCTTCTTTTTCTCTATCTTCTTGTTATGGGACATTCAACCTCCGCTGTTGCCATTTCTAATATAAAATAGTGTAAAGTTCTAACTTATATCTCGCTATGGAAGCGCTAAAAACTACCGGTGTAGTGAGTTTATAGTATTCACCCAAGGGACTTTAGTTATTAGAGAGTTCTTACAGATGTAGCGACCAACTGTAGTTACTGACAGTGGTTTTCTGAAGTGTTCCTGAGCCCATGTGGTGATATCCTTTACACACTGATGTCGCTTTTTGATGCAGTACCGCCTGAGGGATCCAAGGTCACGGGCATTCAATGTTACGTGCAGTGATTTCTCCAGATTCTTTGAACCTTTTGATGATACTACAGACCGTAGATAGGGAAATCCCTAAATTCCTTGCAATAGCTGGTTGAGAAATGTTGTTCTTAAACTGTTCGACAATTTGCTCACGCATTTGTTGACAAAGTGGAGACCCTCGCCCCATCCTTGTTTGTGAATGACTGAGCATTTCATGGAAACTGCTTTCATACCCAATCATGGCACCCACCTGTTCCCAATTAGCCTGTTCACCTAGCCAAGCCTACACTACAAAAAACTGAAATCTAAGTGAGATGAAATATGTCAAATAAGGGTGATATTTGCTTATTTTCTGTCTGATAAGATAATTCTTCTCACTAAGCAGATTTTATGTTAGAGTGTTTTACTTGTTTTAAGTGTCCTAAATGATCTCAGTAAGATATTACAGCTTGTTGCTGAGATTTGATGACCTATATTGAGTAAAACATGCTTGAAACTAGAATATCAAGTGTTGCAAAGCTGTGTCATCAACACTCACAGGTATAAAACGAAAAAAAAAATCATGATTTTGACACAATTGTGTGTCATAATTAAAACAGATGACAGCCAAATGGACTTTGCTGTTTTATTTTCAATGAAACAATAGAAAATAGGTACTCATATAATAGTACAGTTGGCACAGTACAGTAAACTGACAGTTAATATTTAAACATTTTACATTTCAAACAATTTGGAACAGAAATAGTTCATGCACATTCAGATAAATTCTTCAAAATTACAATTAAAAATTTTTGGCCGGGGGCCGGGCTGTATATATGCGCACTAATTGACTGAAAGAGCACGCACTTGGCGCGATGATGTCATGTTATCCATGGAAAAATGCATTTTTAGACAATATGATTTGCCTGAGCGGCTAGGAGACCCCGAGAGTAACAAGCGCTTGCCTTGTTGCCTTTCCATTAAGAACAATAAATTAGTTTTTAGTATAAGTTTGCTGGTTTCAAGAAATGTAATATCATTATGTCAAGATAATGGCACTAGCATTTACTTCATTTAAGAATATTTTTCAACATATTGAGCAAAAAAGTCTCTTTTTTTTTTTTCTACCAAGGAAAGTGCACTTGTTATTAGTGAGAATATACTTATTTTAAGGTATTTTTGGATTCATTGAAGTTAGCTAATTTTACTTGTTTTGGAAAGTCTTGAAAAAAAAAGCCACATTTTCTTGTTCTATTGGCAGATAATTTTGTTTAGTTCAAATAAAATAACCCCTCATTTTCGTATTTTTTTTTCTTGTTTCTGAACACTGACTTTTTGCAGTTTAGTCAACATTTATCATTACAGGCTGTCTGTAAGTTTTATACGAAAAACCCAATAAAAAAACAACACTTTTTTATTTAAAATTGTGCCTTGGTGTAAGTCAAAAGCTTTTCTGAGTAGCTTTTTTATAAATCTAGTTTGAATTTGTTACATGTCGTCTCCCAAAATACCCCGCAATGCATTATTTAACGCATTTGTGCATTTGGGCCTGTGCCTTTTTGTCATGTTCCATCCGTCAAAGTCATTCCTTTTTTTCCCGGCTTTGTTCATTTTGTTGCTACACCACAGTACATTTTCTCTGCCGTGCGGATTACGTTGTTGTTTTTCCTGTCTGTTTAGGTGGTCGTTTACCGCTTGACATCGGCAGAGACGCCGCCGCTCGTTATTGAGACGGTGGAGTGAGTCATTGTCAGGCTGGAGTGAGTGATTGCTGGCTGGGAATCATTAGGCGTCTTTCACTGCGAAATGACTGCCAGCTAAAGCCATCAGAGATGTGTTAGCGCTTAACATGGTAATGGTTTTGCTATCTTACACTCGTTTTCTCATATCATGAGAAGTATCGTTTGTACTGCGATGGCTTTATAGGCTTCCTTCTGCCTTCTGTCATGAAATGTTTCATGCATTAAGAGTCTGTTCTTTGATTAGTTCATTGATGAGTCATTTATACCGTCTATCGGCGCTATCTGTGCAACCTGCAACCTGTCACGTCTATCAGCAACCACGACTATATATGATATCATACTTGCCAACCTTTAACTCTCCCTCGGTTAAACACATCCGACACATATGTAGGATTAACCGAGGGAGAGTTTGAAACCAGATGGAACAATCACAAGGCTTCTTTCAGGAACCAAAACCTGCGAAATACCACAGAACTCAGCAAACACATTTGGGACCTCAAAGACAATAATGTTGAATATTCAATAACATGGCAAATTCTTGCATCCAGCACACCTTACAATAGTGGTAATAAAAGATGCAACCTATGCTTGAAAGAGAAACTGTTTATTATTTACCATCCAGACCTGTCATCCCTCAACAGGCCTGTTTCATGAGGGGGGGGTACCCTCAATCATCAGGAGATTTTAATGGGAGCATTCGCATACCATGTTTTATATAGGGCACAGAGCGGGTGGGTACAGGCTGGCGTAGGGGCGTGGTGATTGGCTCATGTGTTACCTAGGAGGTGTTTCCGTCTGTGGCGGCATGCTGTTACAATTTCGCTGCGCTTGTTGAGGGATGACAGGTCTGGACGGTAAATAATAAACAGTTTCTCTTTCAAGCATAGGTTGCATCTTTTATTACCACTATTGTAAGGTGTGCTGGATGCAAGAATTTGCCATGTTATTGAATATTCAACATTATTGTCTTTGAGGTCCCAAATGTGTTTGCTGAGTTCTGTGGTATTTCGCAGGTTTTTGTTCCTGAAAGAAGCCTTGTGATTGTTCCATCTGGTTTTGAATTCTCCCTCGGTTAATCCTACATATGTGTCGGATGTGTTAATGTCCTTGCGTATTACCTTAGATTGGTAGACAACTGATGTTTGTAAGCACCCCCCGTTGAGAGGGCAATCAGGTTTCTTTCGACAGTTACATCCTTTGTTGGTTTTGGAGTCGCTCTGTCTGGGGGCCGACGGCTCATTTGCAATTGTTTTGTTGTGGTTTGAGATGATTTGTCGTATATTGTTCATGCAGCTGTAGCTCAATTTAATGTTGTTCTTGTTGAATACTTTTCTTAGGGTGTTGTCTTTCCCAAAGACAACACCCTAAGAAAAGTATTCAACAAGAACAAAGACAACACCCTAAGAAAAGTATTCAACAAGAACAACATTAAATTGAGCTACAGCTGCATGAACAATATACGACAAATCATCTCAAACCACAACAAAACAATTGCAAATGAGCCGTCGGCCCCCAGACAGAGCGACTCCAAAACCAACAAAGGATGTAACTGTCGAAAGAAACCTGATTGCCCTCTCAACGGGGGGTGCTTACAAACATCAGTTGTCTACCAATCTAAGGTAATACGCAAGGACATTAACACATCCGACACATACGTAGGATTAACCGAGGGAGAGTTTAAAACCACATGGAACAATCACAAGGCTTCTTTCAGGAACCAAAACCTGCGAAATACCACAGAACTCAGCAAACACATTTAGGACCTCAAAGACAATAATGTTGAATATTCAATAACATGGCAAATTCTTGCATCCAGCACACCTTACAATAGTGGTAATAAAAGATGCAACCTATGCTTGAAAGAGAAACTGTTTATTATATACCGTCCAGACCTGTCATCCCTCAACAAGCGCAGCGAAATTGTATCAGCATGCCGCCACAGACGGAAACACCTCCTAGGTAACACATGAGCCAATCACCACGCCCCTACGCCAGCCTGTACCCACCCACTCTGTGCCTTATATAAACCATGGTATGTGAATGCTTCCATTAAAATCTCCTGATGATTGAGGGAACCCCTCATGAAACAGGCCTGTAGAGATGAAGTAGTCTTGTGATTTTTTTCCCCACACATACATATATATATATATATATATATATATATATATATATATATATATATATATATATATATATATATTTATATATATATATATATATATATATATTTATATATATATAAGTGAAAGAAATACTTGAATTTCAGTGTTCATTTATTTACAAAAATACACACACATAACACTCATCTACTCATTGTTGAGTTGAGGGTTGAATTGTCCATCCTTGTTCTATTCTCTGTCACTATTTTTCCAACCATGCTGAACACCCTTTCGCAGGTACCCAGAAAGATTTCGAGTACCACCAAAAAAACTGAATCTCTTAAGACAGTATAAAAATCTGTGTTAAAGGTGTACAAATACTGTTTGTATAATAAGCATGTTATTTTTTTATTTTTTTTTTTACAAATGAGGGTTAAGAGTTCAGTTCTAAAAAAAAAAGGAAAAGAATGTGGCTTAAGTACAGTTTATTTAATTGAGCTGCTGCATTTTTTTGGTTGGGTTGTTTATTTATTTTGAGTAACTTCTATACATTTCTAAAAGGGGAGGAATGTAATAGTGATCTATGTTTGTCTGTTGCCATCTCCGGGTGAATGTTGGCTATAGCGTACTGGGGTTACTTTTTGGTTGGCCAACGATTTACGTGGTGTTGCGCACCTGACGTCACTCAGGTCCGCATGGAGCTGGAGGGGGGCGTGGCCTCCAGCTCCGGCTGAAAATCGGGAGATTTTCGGGAGAATATTTGTCCCCGGGAGGTTTTCGGGGAGAGGCGCTGAATTTCGGGAGTCTCCCGGAAAATTCGGGAGGATTGGCAAGTATGCTTTAATGAAGTGATTAGTTGGCGTACCACTAGATGCATCCTGCGTACCGGTAGTGGCACACGTGTCACAGTTTGCTGTAGATTCTCCTTGTGTGTTCTCAATCAGTTAATGCAGTCCCCCTGATGCCCGTATCGAGTGTCCGTCCTTCCATTTAGCACCCAAAGGATGCATGCGGCCGATAAGATGGTTTTATTGGGCAAAGAGCTGAGCTCCTCCAAGTTGTGCAGTGGGAGGGAAGGAGTAGGTGTGAAGATGCATGGGTGGCTGTGGTAGTAGCAGGCACCAGACTGAAAGAGCGTGTTATGGTGCTCATCCACGAGGAGTTGTTTATGTAACCGGCCTGGTTTTTTAGGGGTGCCCGTTTGATATGTTTAATATGTTTGTGTTTGGTGTGAATGGCCGTGGGTGGACGTGGTGGGAGCAGCAGTGGGGGTGCACGGCAAATGATTCAGCACTCCACGGACGGAATTCACGCTTTATGCGTTCAGGCTTCCATAAATTTGTGCGGCTTTTATGCTGCTGCAGCAAGGCGGTCTGGATTGGATTTGTGGCCCCCGATCACCTCGTATGCTCTTTAAGGTACCCTGATAGTGGGTCACACTTCTGCTGATCTCTAGGACACAGGTCTTGGTCCCCGTGTGCTCCAGCTTGCATCCACGCCCAGAACAAGGCTACTGCTACATTGGGGTCGACTCGGTGAAATGGCAAAGGTTAACGTGCTTATAAAAACAATACCGTATTTTCCGCACCATAAGCCGCCCTGGGTTATAAGCCGCGCCTTCAATGAACGGCATATTTCAAAACTTTGTCCACCTATAAGCCGCACCTAACTGCGCTAAAGGGAATGTCAAAAAAACAGTCAGATAGGTCAGTCAAACTTTAATAATATATTAAAAACCAGCGTGATGTGGGCGCGCATGGAGTCGTATATCAACATGGACGGAGCTGCGTGAAAAAAAGCCACCCGGCCTCTTCGCGTAAACTTCCCTTAACCACTCGCTCATCTTTTCTTCATCCATCCATCCCTTCGAGTTAGCTTTTATGATGACGCCGGCTGGAAAGGTCTCTTTTGGCAAGGTCTTCCTTTTGAATATCACCATGGGTGGAAGTTTCTGGCCATTAGCATGGCAAGCTAGAACCACAGCGAAGGATGACTTCTCATTCCCTGTGGTGCGAATATTCACCGTACGTGCTCCCGTTGTATCCACAGTGCGGTTCACAGGAATATCAAAAAGTCAGTGGAACCTCGTCCATGTTGATAATGTTCTCTGGCCGGATCTTTTTTTCAGCTATCTTGTTTTTACAATATGCACGGAAAGTAGCCAGCTTTTCTTGAAAGTCTTTAGGCAGTTGCTGTGAAATAGTAGTCCGTGTGTGGATGGAGAGATTGCGTCTTTTCATGAACCGGATCCCTGACGCTTAGTAGGAGCCATTTTGTGGTCTTTACAGATGTAAACACACAAAGGAAATGAAACGTACGGTGATATCCGCGCGCTTTTTCTTCTTCTACGCGGGCGGGTGGTTGCTTACAGTAGAAGAAGAAGCGCTTCCTGTTCTATGGGGGCGGGTGCTTACCTTGGCGGTTGCTTGCGTAGAAGAAGAAGCGCTTCCTGTTCTACCGGGAAAAAAGATGGCGGCTGTTTACCGAAGTTGCGAGATCGAAACTTTATGAAAATGAATCTTAATATTTATCCATATATAAAGCGCACCGGGTTAAAAGGCGCACTGTCAGCTTTTGAGAAAATTTGTGGTTTTTAGGTGCGGCTAAAAGTGCGGAAAATACGGTACATGATTTATTTAATACATCAAAAAAAAGTACAAACAAAAAGGACAAAGGTCCAAAGGACAAAGGTCGCAAAAAGTTCACAGAAAAGGTCGTAAACAATTCACAGAAAAGGTCAGTTCAAAAAGACTTTGTAAAATAGTTCCAAAAGAGGTCCATAAAATACTTCAAAAAGACGTTTGTAAACCAGTTCAAAAAGGAGGTTCAAAAAGAGGTCGTCTGGAAATTGGGCAGATCCTGTCTTCTCTCCGCTTTGAAGTCCTTGGGTTAAAACAATATCTTTCTGTTGATTACCATACATGAAAGACACAGTGGAGTTTTACGAGCCTTACTCTTGGTAGGTTTCAAAGACAGCTTTTGTTTTCTCACCAGACCCTCAATGTAACACAAGGTTTTTGTGATAATTTAGAAACAATTATTCTAACAGACACAAAGAGCATTTCATCATTTTGAGCTCAATGATAACAAAAGCTACGACATAGTCTACACTTTATACCAGGGCTGTCAAAGTCATTTTTGTCATGTCTGTGTAACCATGTTTTGTTTTAAGTCATGTTTTGTTTAGTTATAGGACTCTTTAGTTTCTGTCTTTTCACTCCCTTGTCTTGTTTCCATGATTACCCCATTAGTTTCACCTGTTCCACGTTTGGACTCATTGTGCACTCTTGATTGTCACCATAGCAACCCATTAGTTTTCACCTGTCACGTCACGCACCTGTTTCACGTTTTGAGTCACGCACCTGTTTTCGTTAATCATGTCTGTAGTATTTAAGTTAATTGTTTTTCAGTTTGTCTTTGTGGTGACATCCTCACATTTATGCTCTGTCCATTCCTGACACTTCTTTCCATGTCCATCCTTCATGCTACTATTTTTGTCCAAGCCAAGTAAGTTTTTGTTCCATGTTTATAGTCTTTTTGGTTTCATAGTTTGTTCTCCGCCATTGTGCGCGCCTTTTGTTTACTTCCTTTTTTTGTAGTTATAGTCTTTAAATAAAAATGTACTTAAATTCCCGTCTCGCCCGATCCAACTTTCCGTTGCATCCCAGAAAAACTAAACCCCAGGACCAAGTCTTGACAATTTTAGCTCAGGGGGCCACATGGAGGAACATCTATTCCCAGGTGGACCGGGCTGGTAAAAATCACGGCATGATAACTTAAAAACAAAAGACGACTTCAGATTGTTTTTCGTTTGTCTTACTTTGGTCAAAAAAATAGAACAAGCACATTCTGAAAATGTACAGATCACAAATAATCATTTTGACAAAACACTTCAAATTCTGAGGGGGAAAAAAAATGTGTGCGGTTTGAAAAACACAACAAACTTAGATGTCGTTGTGGCACTCGTGATTTAGGGCTATATATTGATGATGATTGATTGATCTACAAAGCCAATAAAACTTGAAGTCACTGCCTATCAGGGATTGAACAAAATAAATTAAGAAACTTCTCGGTATTAATCCTGTGCCAACTCAACAAACTACCGTATCTTTCGGACTATAAGTCGCAGTTTTTTTCATAGTTTGGCCGGGGGTGCGACTTATACTCAGGAGCGACTTATGTGTGAAATGATGAACACATTATAATATTATTGATCTCATTCACGTAAGAGACTAGACGTACAAGATTTCATGGGATTTAGTGACAGATTGTTTGGTAAACGTATAGCATGTTCTATATGTTATAGTTATTTGAATGACTCTTACCATAATATGTTACGTTAACATACCAGTTGGTTATTTATGCCTCATATAACGTACACTTATTCAGCCTGTTGTTCACTATTCTTTATTTATTTTAAATTGCCTTTCAAATGTCTATTCTTGCTGTTGGCTTTTATCAAATACATTTCCCCCAAAAATGCGACTTATACTCCAGTGCGACTTATATATGTTTTTTTCCTTCTTTATTATGCATTTTCGGCCGGTGCGACCTATACTCCGGAGCAACTTGTACTCCGAAAAATACGGTATATGAATATACATGTGTATATATATATATATATATATATATATATATATATATATATATATATATATATATATATATATATATATATATATATATATATATATATATATTTATAATACATGAACAATATATGTTTTTACATAGGCTGCTAAAAAAATTATTTACATTTTACTTTAAAAACTGGCAACTTAGTCACCAGAATTTTACAGTAAAAGCAGTGGGTTTTTTTTACAGCATACAAAAAAATGTAATAAATGGAATGGAAAGGAGAAACAATACCACTGTTTTTAGCAGTAAAATTCAAGCAACAGAGCTGACAGTAATTTTTTTTTTACCGTAAAATCTTGTTATTTTAATGTTTTTTTTTAATTTTATTTTATTTTTTTAATGTTTGTATATGGAAAAAAAACAGTACCAAAGTTGATTTTACGGTAAAAAAACTCAGTGGGCACTGGAGTTTAACCGTAATATATATTGGCCTAGTGGTTAGAGTGTCCGCCCTGAGATCGGTAGGTCGTGAGTTCAAACCCCGGCCGAGTCATACCAACGACTATAAAAATGGGAGGCATTACCTCCCTGCTTGGCATTCAGCATCAAGGGTTGGAATTGGGGGTTAAATCACCAAAAATGATTCCCGGTGTTGGCTTTTATCAAATACATTTCCCCCAAAAAGTGCAACTTATACTCCAGTGCGACTTATATATGGTTTTTTCCTTCTTTATTATGCATTTTCGGCCGGTGCGACTTATACTCCGGAGCGACTTATACTCCGAAAAATACGGTACATACACGGAGGTAGAAACTGTTGAAGATGGTTGAGTTGGACTCAGTTTTCTCATTTTTGACAGAGACGTTTAGTGCCAAAGAACAATGCGTTCGAAGCAGAAGACCTAAAACCGCAGGTTTTGCGTTTATTTTGTTCGAGGGAAGGAGCCACAACCACGCGTTACCATAACTATATGCGATTTACTGCGTACCTCTTGCTTGGCCCCGGTATCAAGCGTTTGCTTGCCAGACAGAGTTGATATTACGACACCCAGTGGACACTTTTAGATCAGCACTTTCTTTAATTAAACAATTTCTGCTCAATTTTATACTTAGCAAACTTATCTCGCGGCATACTTGCCAACCTTGAGACCTCCAAATTCGGGAGATTGGGGGGGGGTGGGCAAGGTCGGTGGGGGGAGGGGTTAAGGGGGAGAGGTATATTTATAGCTAGAATTCACTGAAATTAAAGTATTTCTTATACATATATATATATATATATATATATATATTGTATATATCAGTGACGTGCGGTCACTAGAGGCAGGTGAGGCGGGGCCTCACTTGCCATCATGGAAAGAAAAAAAATGTAAAAAGAAAAAAAATTATTAAATTGTTATATGTATCCAGTGATTATACTATAGAGTTATTTTCCATTTAACTTCACCAGTTTTAGATTATTTTTATTCAAAATCGTGGAATTTTCACATTTGCCGTTCAAATACTGAGAAGAGACGGTGCAGTGAACAGCAGCCAGTTGAGGCACGTCACTCAGTGCCTCAACATGGATTCCGGACCCGGCTAACTGCTGGCCTGCTGTGCAGTGAGACTGTATTGCTATATGAACTATATTATACATTTTCATAGTTTAGTTAGCTGAGGTATATAATGTACAGTGTATTTTGTCAACAACTGTATGTGTGTAACGTATTTCTTGTGCTGAGCGATCATAAAACGGCTGCAAAAGACGCACTGGCAGAGGCTCCAGTAATCCCGCCTCCTGCACCCCCGCCGTAGAATTGTTATATCAACTAAAGCCCACACTTAAACTTTCCACGTGCAATATTGAATCTATTTTAAAAAGTTATTTCATAAGAAGCCAAAAAGTGCAAAAACAATAATGTTCGTGTTGGAGGAGTTGTAAATGACTGCAGGGCCACAACATTAGGTACACCTGCAGACTGCAGGTGTATCTAATTCACAACTCCTCCAACACGAACATTATTGTTTTTGCACTTTTTGGCTTCTTATTAAATAACTTTTGTAACCTATTTTCATGGGCTTTTCTCTTCGTGATATTAATTTACTGTTATGCGCTGTTATACAGTATATGCCTTGAGCTCTTATTTTGAAGGCGCTAAGAGCGGAAGTGATGACATGGAGTGGAGCGGAGGTTTTTGAAAGAAGGTAAATAAAGTGGTCCTCGTGTAAACTGGAGCCTCTGTGTTTGTTATTTTGTAGTTTCATACAGTATAGGCCACATTTATAAACCCTCGGTTACACTTTTTTAAATAGATTCAATCTTGCACGTGGAAAGTTTAAGTGAGGGCTTTAGTTGTGGACTTCATTTCTAAGTAAAGGTAAGACCATAATAACGTTTTTTTTAATTAAATGTGCTTTTTTGTGTGCTACAGTTTGTATGTGTAAAGTTAAAGTTAAGTTAAAGTACCAATGATTGTCACACACACACTAGGTGTGGTGAAATTTGTCGTCTGCATTTGACCCATCCCCTTGTTCACCCCCTGGGAGGTGAGGGGAGCAGTGGGCAGCAGCGGTGGCCGCGCTCGGGAATCATTTTGGTGATTTAACCCCCAATTCCAACCCTTGATGCTGAGTGCCAAGCAGGGAAGAATGCTGGTATGAGCTTTTAAACATAACCGGTTAACTGCTGCCAATCAAATGGTGAATAAGATACTCTTTAGGGTTCATATGTTTGTAAATCTGACTGTGATGAAGTCAGTGCCTCACCAGCCATCAACCTCACCGCACGTCACTGATATATATATAGTACAGTACACAGCAATGAAAACACAGTTGTTCTACTAACTGTACTGTACTTGCTGCTTACTTTAAAAAACAATAACACTTACTTTTCACTATTTGAGTAGCTTTTGTTCTGCCATTTGAGTACTGGCGAGCCATCTCTGAATCCGGGAACATATCCTTCACGGATTTGTTGAAAACATCCGCAAATGAGAACGGGATGTTGCTTGCAAGGTGGCCCATAATCAATCAATCAATCAATCAATCAATGTTTATTTATATAGCCCTAAATCACAAGTGTCTCAAAGGGCTGCACAAGCCACAACGACATCCTCGGTACAGAGCCCACATAAGGGCAAGGAAAAACTCACCCCAGTGGGACGTCGATGTGAATGACTATGAGAAACCTTGGAGAGGACCGCATATGTGGGTAACCCCCCACCCCCTCTAGCGGAGACCGAATGCAATGGATGTCGAGTGGGTCTAACATAATATTGTGAGAGTACAGTCCATAGTGGATCTAACATAATAGTGAGAGTCCAGTCCACAGTGGGGTCAGCAGGAAACCATCCCGAGCGGAGACGGGTCAGCAGCGCAGATACACAGGCGAGCGGTCCACCCCGGGTCCCGACCCCGGACAGCCAGCACCCCATCCATGGCCACCGGACCTGTGTGTCTCCCCCTCCACAGGGATAGGGGGGGAGCAGAGGAGAAAAGACAAGAAACGGCAGATCAACTGGTCATGAGTGACTATATCCATTCGGCCACCGTGTTATGGGTTATAGATAAACTTATGGATAACGGAGACATATATAATAGTCTCCTTTTCAGGTGAGAGGACGCTAAAGGCAGTGCCGTTAAGGTACGCCCCCAATATTGTTTTCCGGCTGGAAATTTTGGATATTACAACTTGCCGTAAAATATGAGTAGAAATCAACGGTCAACTTTTACAACTGTGCCATCAGCAGTGTCCTCACTTACGGATTTTTAGTGTGGTTTGCTAGCTGCACCAAAGCGAACCAACAGGCCCTCCAGCGAGTGGTTAAAGCGGCGGGGAAAATTAACAAGGACGATACTCCCAGAGATGAGTGCCATGTACACAACTCGCTGCCTAAAGCGAGTACACAACATCCTGAAGGACAAATACCACCCAGCACATGGCCTCTTCAACCTGCTACCCTCTGGAAGGAGGTATAGATGGATTCGCGCCAGGAAAACCAGAATGTCTCAAAGTCTGTATCCCCAGGCTGTGAGACTGCTAAATGATCAGCCTGCCCCTTTGCTGCCCCGGACCATCTTATTACCTCACTCTTCACCACCTCAATAATTGTGCTCTGGACATTGCATTGCTGCAACATCAACGTAACACCCATCAGACATCTGACTGTACCCACCCCCACGTCCCTCTTATCGCCATCTTCCTGACAACCTGCACATCAATGCAGTTTCTATGCCGCTGGACAAAGCTCAAACAAAATCTTGTTGTTCATGTATGACTTAAGTGTTATTATGACAATGACAATAAAGGAATTGATTGATTGATTGATTGATTGAATGCATGATGGGAATCCGGATGTTGTGTGTCAGTGTATTAACGTGCCGGCTGGAATAAACCCACGCTGAGAAATAGCTCCGTGCCTGCCTACTTTATGGGTTATAGATCAACCTATGGATAACGGAGACATATATAATAGTCTCCTTTTCAGGTGAGAGAGGACGCTACAGGCAGTGCCTGTAAGGCACGCCCCCATTATAGTTGTCCGGGTAGAAATCTGGAGAGGAGGCTACGCCGGATAGTCGAACCTCGGATTCAGGAGGAACAGTGTGGTTTTCGTCCTGGTCGTGGAACTGTGGACCAGCTCTATACTCTCGGCAGGGTCCTTGAGGGTGCATGGGAGTTTGCCCAACCAGTCGACATGTGTTTTGTGGACTTGGAGAAGGCATTCGACCGTGTCCCTCGGGAAGTCCTGTGGGGAGTGCTCAGAGAGTATGGGGTATCGGACTGTCTGATTGTGGCAGTCCGCTCCCTGTATGATCAGTGCCAGAGCTTGGTCCGCATTGCCGTTAGTAAGTCGGACACGTTTCCAGAGAGGGTTGGACTCCGCCAAGGCTGCCCTTTGTCACCGATTCTGTTCATAACTTTTATGGACAGAATTTCTAGGCGCAGTCAAGGCGTTGAGGGGATCTGGTTTGGTGGCTGCAGGATTAGGTCTCTGCTTTTTGCAGATGATGTGGTCCTGATGGCTTCATCTGGCCAGGATCTTCAGCTCTCACTGGATCGGTTCGCAGCCGAGTGTGAAGCGACTGGGATGAGAATCAGCACCTCCAAGTCCGAGTCCATGGTTCTCGCCCGGAAAAGGGTGGAGTGCCATCTCCGGGTTGGGGAGGAGATCTTGCCCCAAGTGGAGGAGTTCAAGTACCTCGGAGTCTTGTTCACGAGTGAGGGAAGAGTAGATCGTGAGATCGACAGGCGGATCGGTGCGGCGTCTTCAGTAATGCGGACGCTGTATCGATCCATTGTGGTGAAGAAGGAGCTGAGCCGGAAGGCAAAGCTCTCAATTTACCGGTCGATCTACATTCCCATCCTCACCTATGGTCATGAGCTTTGGGTTATGACCGAAAGGACAAGATCACGGGTACAAGCGGTCGAAATGAGTTTCCTCTGCCGGGTGGCGGGGCTCTCCCTTAGAGATAGGGTGAGAAGCTCTGCCATCCGGGAGAAGCTCAAAGTAAAGCCGCTGCTCCTCCACATCGAGAGGAGCCAGATGAAGTGGTTCGGGCATCTGGTCAGGATGCCACCCGAACGCCTCCCTAGGGAGGTGTTTAGGGCACGTCCGACCGGTAGGAGGCCGCGGGGAAGACCCAGGACACGTTGGGAAGACTATGTCTCCCGGCTGGGTCCCACAGGAAGAGCTGGACGAAGTGGCTGGGGAGAGGGAAGTCTGGGCTTCCCTGCTTAGGCTGCTGCCCCCGCGACCCGACCTCGGATAAGCGGAAGAAGATGGATGGATGGATGGATGGACGGGTGGAAATCGGGAGATTTTCGGGAGAATGGTTGTCCCGGGAGATTTTCGGGAGAGGCACTGAAATTCGGGAGGGTTGGCATTTATGTCTCACGGGCCGCATAAAACCTGTTCGCAGGCCTGATCCGGACCACGGGCCGCACGTTTGACACCCCTGCTTTATACCGTTTATAGTCCGAACTGACGCTACAAAAATAAAAGGAAACATTAATGCCACTCGTGCGTTGTGTCTACTTAATGGAAGTACATTGATATTGTGTAAATGTCAAAGCTCTGCTGTACATGTAACTGATCTAATAAATTACATTAGTTATCCCATCGATTTGCTAAATGCTAATGTCAGCCCGAATCAGGCTTTTGTATGTTTGCATTAGCAGAGAGCATGTCATGATCCGTGGTCCGGATCATGTTTTGTGTATTCTGTTTGTTTTGGACTCCTATAGTTCCTGTTTGTGCACCTCTTGAGTTTAGTCACCATGGTTCGTACTTGCCAACCTTGAGACCTCCAAATTTGGGAGGTGGGGGGGGCGTGATCGGGGGGCGTGGTTGGGGGCGTGCTTAAGAGGGGAGGAGTATATTTACAGCTAGAATTCATATATATATATATATATATATATATATATATATATATATATATATATATATATATATATATATATATATATGAAATACTTGACTTTCAGTGAATTATAGCTATAGTTATATATTTATTTTATTATATATATATATATATATATATATATATATATGTATGTGTGGGGAAAAAAATCACAAGACTACTTCATCTCTACAGGCCTGTTTCATGAGGGGGGTTCCCTCAATCATCAGGAAATCTCCTGATGATTGAGGGAACCCCCTCATGAAACAGGCCTGTAGAGATGAAGTAGTCTTGTGATTTTTTTTTTTTTTCCCACACATACATATATTGCGCTCTACTACGGTATCGAGCACTATTTTTTGGATAACCTTATTAAGACATATATATATATATATATATATATATATATATATATATATATATATATATATATATATATATATGTTTATAAATAAAAGAAATACTTGAATTTCAGTGTTCATTTATTTACACATATACACACACATAACACTCATCTACTCATTGTTGAGTTAAGGGTTGAATTGTCCACCCTTGTTCTATTCTCTGTCACTATTTTTCTAACCATGCTGAACACCCTCTCTGATGATGCATTCTGCTTCGTCTCCTTGTTGTGTGCGCAGTTGTGCGCTGCACTCTCTAAAAGCCCTAGATGTTGTTGTCACATATGCATGCACAGTAGATGGCAGTATTGTCCTGTTTAAGAGTGTCACAACATTGCTGTTTACGGCAGACGAAATTGCTTTACGGTAGACGAAAACGTGACTGCTGTTGTTGTGTGTTGTTACCGCTCTGCAGAGGTGGGTAGTAACGCGCTACATTTACTCCGTTACATCTACTTGAGTAACTTTTGGGATAAATTGTACTTCTAAGAGTAGTTTTAATGCAACATACTTTTACTTTTACTTAAGTATATTTATAGAGAAGAAACGCTACTTTTACTCCGCTACTTTTATCTACATTCAGCTCGCTACTCGCTACTAATTTTTATCGATCTGTTAATGCACGCTTTGTTTGTTTTGGTCTGTCAGACAGACCTTCATAGTGCCTGCCTTACTGGTGACGTTTCACTTCGTTCCACCAATCAGATGCAGTCACTGGTGACGTTGGACCAATCAAACAGAGCCAGGTGGTCACATGACCTGACTTAAACAAGTTGAAAAACTTATTGGGGTGTTACCATTTAGTGGTCAATTGTACGGAATATGTACTGTACTGTGCAATCTACTAATAAAAGTTCCAATCAATCAATCAAAAGTGTGAGGGAAAAAAGATACTTGTTTTATTTCAACCGTACCGTCAAAAGCCTCAAGACTGACCGCACATGAGGACGTTCCTGTCTTCACAATAAAAGTGCCGCGCCTGCGCTTTCAAAACAAGAGTCTCCGAAAGCCAGCGCAAACAAGCTAGCAAGCTACGGAGTTTGACGGCAATATATTTCTTGTAAAGTGTATAAAAACGAATATGGAAGCTGGACAAATAGGATGCCAAAAACCCACCACTTTCATGTGGTATTAGACAGAAAGGAGGAACTTTTTTTCTCCTCCATTTGAAAACGTGGACGTTATCATCACTACTGTCTGATTACAATCAATGCAAGTCATCAGAATCAGGTAATACACCAACTTATATTCTAGTCTTCATGAAAGAAAGGAATCTATATATGTTAAACATGCATGTATATTCATTAAAACACCTTTAACATGTAAACAAAAACAGCAAAATAAATACATATAAATTATATACTGTATATATCAATGTATATGTATGTATATATATATATATATATATATATGTGTGTGTGTGTGTATGTTACTCATCAGTTACTCAGTACTTGAGTAGTTTTTTCACAACATACTTTTTACTTTTACTCAAGTAAATATTTGGGTGACTACTCCTTACTTTTACTTGAGTAATAAATCTCTAAAGTAACAGTACTCTTACTTGAGTACAATTTCTGGCTACTCTACCCACCTCTGCTTACAACTATACCTAATATATAAAGGGGTGGAAAAGTGACTATTACCTGCAGGGCAAACATTAGCTAACCAGAAGGCAATAACAATGTAAACAAAAACACCTGCTTAAAAGATCTAATACAAAGATCTTCCCCCCGCACCGTGCGGGTGGAAGGGGGTGGGGGGGGGGGGGGGGGGGGGGGCGTAATGTTGTAACAAATAATATTTCTATTAAATAGGCTTTAATTTGCATTTTAATTAACGTGGGATTATTTTTTGTATTTAGAAATAATAGTACTAACTTTTTTTTTTTTTTTTTCTCCAACATTTGTGGCACTGGCGTGGCGCCCCCTGATGGACGGCGCCCTTAGCATTTGCCTATACGGCCTATGCCACGGGCCGGCCCTGCGTTACCCTACTGTTACTGTCTCCTAGCCCCTGCTAGTGATCCCTAGTCTTTGTTAAGTTGTAGCCTTAGCTTCAAGTGCGATCGGCACCTCGTTCCGTCGGTTTGTTTTCTGTTTTGTACTTTTTTTGTGTTAATTTACGATTAAATCATATCTTTACCTGTCAAGTCCTGTCCGGAGTCGTCCGCTTGAACCCTGGGAGAACAAACCCCGCATTACCATGTGACCCGGTCGTAACAGAGCAGCTCTTTGCGTAACGACACTACTATAGTAGTACTACTACTACTAATATTACTGACCGGCTGCTATTGGAAACCATTGTGTCCTCCGGCTGAGAGCTATACTTGTCCTGCAGCACCAGTCCAGATTGCGTAACAAGCGGAAATTAATCATCTCTTCCAGACACTCACCGGCCACAACATTAGGCACACCTGCACAATATTGAGCTCAAAAATTAAACACTTACTTACATAGGACTGTTACTGAAAAGTGTAATATTAAAAATGCTTTTATGTCCCTTTTTCTTGTTGAAATTGGACATTATTTAGCACAGGGGTGTCAAAGTCAAGGCCAGCGAATTAATGATCTATCAATGATATTTGATTAGTATTAGAACCGGCCCGCAGGCCACAGCCGCTTGCTGCTGTTTTTGCGTTTGGACCAGTTGTTCCTCCCAGGGAATTCAAGTCACAAGTCGCTCCCAAGCTCTTTACGACACTTAAAGCTGAGTTGAAAAACCACCAGAGACAGAATAGGTATTTTGTAATATATTTGCAAAGCTTTGCAGATATACATTCAGACCAGTCCAGCATAGAACATTCACTTGCGCCCCTAAGATCGTCTGTCCCCCGAAACACCCTCTCCCCTCTTAAGTCCCTGGCAGACCTTGTGTCTCTAGCCAAAACAAATGTCCATTATCTCTCTCTCTCACACATTCCTCATTCAAGGTTAAGCACACAGTTTTGCAGACAACCAAAAGACCACAATTGCACCTGGGGATAGGTTGATTGGCAACACTGAAATTGGCCCTAGTGTGTGAATGTGAGTGTGAATGTTGTCTGTCTATCTGTGTTGGCCCTGCGATGAGGTGGCGACTTGTCCAGGGTGTACCCCGCCTTCCGCCCGATTGTAGCTGAGATAGGCTCCAGCGCCCCCCGCGACCCCGAAGGGATTAAGCGGTAGAAAATGGATGGATGGATGGATATTTCTTATCAGTGAGAACTGATACCAGGCGTCTATAGATATGTTTGTTTTCCCTAATACTGTTTCTTATCAGTGAGAACTGATACCAGGTGTCTATAGATATATGTTTGTTTTCCCTAATACTGTTTCTTATCAGTGAGAACTGATACCAGGCGTCTATAGATATATGTTTGTTTTCCCTAATACTGTTTCTTATCAAGGTGTACTGATACCAGGCGTCTATAGATATATATAATGTTTGTTTCCCCTAATACTGTTTCTTATCAGTGAGAACTGATACCAGGCGTCTATAGATATATAGTGTTTGTTTTCCCTAATACTGTTTCTTATCAGTGAGAACTGATATCAGGCGTCTATAGATATATAGTGTTTGTTTTCCCTAATACTCCTTATCTGTGAGTGCTGATACCAGGTGTTTTCCCTAATACTGTTTGTTATCAGTGAGAACTGATACCAGGTGTTTATAGATATGTTTGTTTTCTCTAATACTGTTTCTTATCAGTGAGAACTGATACCAGGTGTCTATAGATATATGTTTGTTTTCCCTAATACAGTTTCTTATCAGTGAGAACTGATACCAGGTGTCTATGGATATATACTGTTTTCCCTTATACTTCTTATCAGTGAGTACTGATACCAGGTATCTATGGATCTATAATGTTTTCCCTTATACTCAGTATCAGTGAGTACTGATACCAGGTGTCTATGGATCTATAATGTTTTCCCTTATACTCCGTATCAGTGAGTACTGATACCAGGTGTCTATGGCTATATAATGTTTTCCCTTATACTCCTTGTCAGTGAGTACTGATACCAGGCCTCTATGGATATATAATGTTTGTTTTCCCTAATACTCCTTATCAGTCAGGACTGATACCAGACGTCTATAGATATTTCACGGCGGTCACATGGAGATGAAGGCTTCTCGGCCATCAAGTTGTCACAGCCATGAAATCTTAATTAAAGGCGCGATTAATAGATTTGATAAAGAGATTATTTTGGTTCGTTGGGGAGGTATCATTATGGGATGTATATATATCCAAACACAGCCTGATCACTTCAGGCCTTATTTATTCTTTCTTTAGTTTCTCATTTCTCCCACTGGGATCTGATTGAACTGTAAAAACCCTGTTTGGACGCAGCACTGGAGTTTTTTTTGTGCGTATCTTGCCTCCCTTAGATGTCTTTTGGATGTTTAATTCATGATACAGTATCGCTCCACGCTGTGTTGGCCCTCGGCAAATTGGACTTGATGGGTTTCCATTTAGAGTTTGCCCCCCTTTTGCTTGTTTCGCTGCTGAAGTCAACCATAAGGCTGGTAGTCTTTAGGGGAGGGAGAGGGAAGCATATAGATGAAAATGTGTGTGTGCGTGTGTGTGCGTGTGTGTGTGTGTGTGTGTGTGTGTGTGTGTGTGTGTGTGTGTGTGTGTGTGTGTGTGTGTGTGTGTCCTGCACTACTGTGATCCTACTGAGCTCCACACTGCCCTCTAGTGGCCAAAAAGTAGTACAGCAGATGCAGCTCTAGTTAATAATATAAAGGATTTTACATCAAGTTTGGATGAGAAAACCTCTAAGTAACTCTTTCGCTTCAGTACAATGATATTGTTCGTATCCATGAATGCATTTTACCTTATATATTTCTCTTTTTAAGGTTCACCTGACCCCCAAGGCCGTAGCGATGGCCCATACAGACTTCTTTAGTGTTTGATTCTCAGTCCTCGGTGGACTGTGATGCGTTCAGGATATGCTGTATCATATTATATTATTATTAATGGGCTTCCAGAAGGAGGTATAATTTGTTTTATGGTGACTTTCTTTCTGTAGTATTTGACAGGTTGTTTCTATATGTCGGTTGTGGAAATGCCAGGACTGTTTTTGTTTGTCTTTCCAGTGCAGAATGATGAAATACAACAATAACTATGAAACAAATATTTTAAATAAAATAAAATAAAATAAATAAAATAAAAAAACACCCTTGATTTATTTTTTTTAATATATTTTATATTGTTAATTTTATTTGAAAATTGTTTTAGTTTTAATTTTATTCAAATAATATTTTCCTGTACAATTTTCCCAATAACGGACATAAAACCTCTCGATTTTTTTTTTTTTTTTTTTTAGAATATTTTATATCTTTAATTTTATTTAAAAATTGTTTGTTTTAATTTTATTTAAATAATATTTTCCAGTACCATTTTTCCCATCATCCATCCATCCATTCATTTTCTACCGCTTATTCCCTTCGGGGTCGCGGGGGGCGCTGGAGCCTATCTCAGCTACAATCGGGCGGAAGGCGGGGTACACCCTGGACAAGTCGCCACCTCATCGCAGGGCCAACACAGATAGACAGACAACATTCACACTCACATCCACACACTAGGGCCAATTTAGTGTTGCCAATCAACTTATCCCCAGGTGCATGTCTTTCCCATCAATTGACCTAAAAAAACGTTGATTTTTATTTTTTATTTTCTATATTTTCTATATTTAATTTTATTTAAAAATAGGTTGTTATAATTTTATTTAAATGATATTTTCCGGTATAATTGTCCCATTAATTAACATAAAATTATTTGATTTATTTTTTAAAGTATTTAATATTTTTGATTTTATTTTTTTTTAAAAGGGTTTGTTTTAATTGTGTTTAAGTATTGTTTACTAGTACAACTTTCCAATCAATTGACATAAAAAAAAGCCTTGATTTATTTTCTTGAATAGTTTGTATTTTTTTTAATTGTATTTAAAAAATGGTTTGTTTTAATTTTATTTAAATGATATTTACCAGTAAAAGTTTCCCATCAATTGACATAAAAAAAAACCTTGATTACTTTTTCATATATATTTTGTATTTTTAATTTTATTTAAAAAATGTCTTTGTTTTGATTTTATTTAAATATTTTCCTCTACAAATGTTCCATTCATGGATATAAAAAACGTTGATTTATTTTTTTTAAAATTTTGTATTTTTAACTTAATTTAAAAATTGTTTGTTTTAACTTTATTAAAATAATATTTTCCAGTACAATTTTCCCATCAGTTGACATGAAAAAAACCCTTTGATTTCTTTTTTTTAAAAATAGTATTTTATATTTTTTAAATGTATTACAAAACTGTTGTTTGCTTTACTATATCTTCTTGTACAATTTCCAATCAATTGACATAAAAAAAGCCTTGATTTATTTTCTTAAATAGTTTGTATTTTAAATTTTATTTAAAAAATGGTTTGTTTTAATTTTATTTAAATGATATTTACCAGTAAAAGTTCCCCATCAATTGACATAAAAAACCCTTGATTACTTTTTCATATATATTTAGTATTTTTAATTTTATTTAAAAAATGTCTTTGTTTTGATTTTATTTAGATATTTCCCTGTATAATTGTTCCATTCATGGATATAAAAAACGTTGATTTATTTTTTAAAACATTTTATATTTTTAACTTAATTTAAAAATTGTTTGTTTTAATTTTATTTAAATAATATTTTCCAGTACAATTTTTCCCATCATCCATCCATCCATCCATTTTCTACCGCTTATTCCCTCCGGGGTCGCGGGGGGCGCTGGAGCCTATCTCAGCTACAATCGGGCGGAAGGCGGGGTACACCCTGGACAAGTCGCCACCTCATCGCAGGGCCAACACAGATAGACAGACAACATTCACACTCACATCCACACACTAGGGCCAATTTAGTGTTGCCAATCAACTTATCCCCAGGTGCATGTCTTTCCCATCAATTGACCTAAAAAAACGTTGATTTTTATTTTTTATTTTCTATATTTTCTATATTTAATTTTATTTAAAAATAGGTTGTTATAATTTTATTTAAATAATATTTTCCGGTACAATTTTCCCATTAATTAACATAAAAATTATTTGATTTATTTTTTAAAGTATTTAATATTTTTGATTTTATTAAAAAAAAAAAAAGTTTGTTTTAATTTTATTTAAGTATTGTTTTTTAGTACAACTTTCCAATCAATTGACATTAAAAAAGCCTTGATTTATTTTCTTGAATAGTTTGTATTTTTTATTTTATTTAAAAAATGGTTTGTTTTAATTTTATTTAAATGATATTTACCAGTAAAAGTTTCCCATCAATTGACATAAAAAAAAAACCTTGATTACTTTTTCATATATATTTTGTATTTTTAATTTTATTTAAAAAATGTCTTTGTTTTGATTTTATTTAAATATTTTCCTGTACAAATGTTCCATTCATGGATATATAAATGTTGATTTATTCTTAAACATTTTATATTTTTAACTTAATTTAAAAATTGTTTGTTTTAATTTTATTAAAATAATATTTTCCAGTACAATTTTCCCATCAATTAACATGAAAAAAACCCTTTGATTTCTTTTTTTTTAAATAGTATTTTATATTTTTTAAATGTATTACAAAAATGTTGTTTGCTTTACTTTTATTTAAATAATATCTTCTTGTACAATTTCCAATCAATTGACATAAAAAAACCCTTGATTTACTTTGTTTGATAGTTTATATTTTTAATTTGATTTAAAAATGGTTTGTTTTAATTTTATTTAAATGATATTTACCAGTAAAAGTTTCCCATCAATTTACATTAAAAAAAAACCTTGATTACTTTTTCATATATATTTTGTGATTTAAATTGTATTAAAAAAATGTCTTTGTTTTGATTTTATTTAAATATTTTCCAGTACAAATGTTCCATTCATGGATATAAAAAAACGTTTATTTATTTTTATAACATTTTATATTTTTAACTTAATTTAAAAGTTGTTTGTTTTAGTTTTATTAAAGCAATATTTTCCAGTACAATTTCCCATCTATTGACATGAAAAAAAAACTTTGATTTCTTTTTTTTTAAATAGTATTTTATATTTTTTAAATGTATTACAAAATGTTGTTTGCTTTACTTGTATTTAAATATCTTCTTGTACAATTTTCCAATCAATTGATATAAAAAACCTTTGATTTGCTTTGTTTAATAGTTTATATTTTTAATTTTATTTAAAAATGGTTTGTTTTAATTTTATTTAAATGATATTTACCAGTAAAAGTTTTCCATCAATTTACATTAAAAAAAACCTTGATTACTTTTTCATATATATTTTGTGTTTTAAATTCTATTAAAAAAATGTCTTTGTTTTGATTTTATTTAAATATTTTCCAGTACAAATGTTCCATTCATGGATATAAAAAACCGTTGATTTATTTTTATAACATTTTATATTTTTAACTTAATTTAAAAGTTTTTAGTTTTAGTTTTATTAAAGCAATATTTTCCAGTACAATTTCCCATCTATTGACATGAAAAAAAACCTTTGATTTCTTTTTTTTAAAATAGTATTTTATATTTTTTAAATGTATTACAAAATGTTGTTTGCTTTACTTTTATTTAAATAATATCTTCTTGTACAATTTCCAATCAATTGACATAAAAAACCCTTGATTTACTTTGTTTGATAGTTTATATTTTTAATTTGATTTAAAAATGGTTTGTTTTAATTTTATTTAAATGATATTTACCAGTAAAAGTTTCCCATCAATTTACATAAAAAAACCCTTGATTACTTTTTCATATATATTTTGTATTTTAAATTGTATTAAAAAAATGTCTTTGTTTTGATTTTATTTAAATATTTTCCAGTACAAATGTTCCATTCATGGATATAAAAAACGTTGATTTATTTTTTAAAACATTTTATATTTTTAACTTAATTTAAAAATTGTTTGTTTTAACTTTATTAAAATAATATTTTCCAGTACAATTTTCCTATCAATTAACATGAAAAAACCCCTTTGATTTCTTTTTTTTTTAAATAGTATTTTATATTTTTTAAATGTATTACAAAAATGTTGTTTGCTTTACTTTTATTTAAATAATATCTTCTTGTAAAATTTTCCAATCAATTGACATAAAAAACCCTTGATTTACTTTGTTTGATAGTTTATATTTTTAATTTGATTTAAAAATGGTTTGTTTTAATTTTATTTAAATGATATTTACCAGGAAAAGTTTCTCATCAATTTACATAAAAAAAAACCCTTGATTACTTTTTCATATATATTTTGTGTTTTAAATTGTATTAAAAAAATGTCTTTGTTTTGATTTTATTTAAATATTTCCCAGTACAAATGTTCCATTCATGGATATAAAAAAACGTTGATTTATTTTTATAACATTTTATATTTTTAACTTAATTTAAAAGTTGTTTGTTTTAGTTTTATTAAAATAATATTTTTCAGTACAATTTTCCCATCTATTGACATGAAAAAAAACCTTTGATTTCATTTTTTTTAAATAGTATTTTATATTTTTTAGATGTATTACAAAATGTTGTTTGCTTTACTTTTATTTAAATAATATCTTCTTGTACAATTTCCAATCAATTGACATAAAAAACCCTTGATTTGATAGTTAATATTTTTAATTTGATTTAAAAATGGTTTGTTTTAATTTTATTTAAATGATATTTACCAGTAAAAGTTTCCCATCAATTTACATAAAAAAAACCCTTGATTACTTTTTCATATATATTTTGTGTTTTAAATTGTATTAAAAAAATGTCTTTGTTTTGATTTTATTTAAATATTTTCCAGTACAAATGTTCCATTCATGGATATAAAAAAACGTTGATTTATTTTTATAACATTTTATATTTTTAACTTAATTTAAAAGTTGTTTGTTTTAGTTTTATTAAAATAATATTTTCCAGTACAATTTTCCCATCTATTGACATAAAAAAACCCTTTCATTTCATTTTTTTTAAATAGTATTTTATATTTTTTTAAACGTATTACAAAATGTTGTTTGCTTTACTTGTATTTAAATATCTTCTTGTACAATTTTCCAATCAATTGACATAAAAAACCCTTGATTTACTTTGATAGTTAATATTTTTAATTTGATTTAAAAATGGTTTGTTTTAATTTTATTTAAATGATATTTACCAGTAAAATTTTCCCATCAATTGACATAAAAAAAACCTTGATTACTTTTTCATATATATTTTGTATTTTTAATTTTATTTTAAAAATGTAATTGTTTTGATTTTATTTAAATATTTTCCTGTACAAATGTTCCATTCATGGATATAAAAAACGTTGATTTATTTTTTAAAACATTTTATATTTTTAACTTAATTTAAAAATTGTTTGTTTTAACTTTATTAAAATAATATTTTCCAGTACAATTTTCCCATCAATTGACATGAAAAAAAACCTTTGATTTCTTTTTTTTTAAATAGTATTTTATATTTTTTAAATGTATTACAAAAATGTTGTTTGCTTTACTTTTATTTAAATAATATCTTCTTGTACAATTTCCCAATCAATTGACATAAAAAACCCTTGATTTACTTTGTTTGATAGTTTATATTTTTAATTTGATTTAAAAATGGTTTGTTTTAATTTTATTTAAATGATATTTACCAGTAAAAGTTTCCCATCAATTTACATTAAAAAAAAAACCCTTGATTACTTTTTCATATATATTTTGTATTTTAAATTGTATTAAAAACATTTCTTTGTTTTGATTTTATTTAAATATTTTCCAGTACAAATGTTCCATTCATGGATATAAAAAACGTTGATTTATTTTTTAAAACATTTTATATTTTTAACTTAATTTAAAAATTGTTTGTTTTAACTTTATTAAAATAATATTTTCCAGTACAATTTTCCTATCAATTAACATGAAAAAAAACCTTTGATTTCTTTTTTTTTTTTAAATAGTATTTTATATTTTTTAAATGTATTACAAAAATGTTGTTTGCTTTACTTTTATTTAGATAATATCTTCTTGTACAATTTTCCAATCAATTGACATAAAAAACCCTTGATTTACTTTGTTTGATAGTTTATATTTTTAATTTGATTTAAAAATGGTTTGTTTTAATTTTATTTAAATTATATTTACCAGTAAAAGTTTCCCACCAATTTACATAAAAAAACCCTTGATTACGTTTTCATATATATTTTGTATTTTAAATTGTATTAAAAAAATGTCTTTGTTTTGATTTTATTTAAATATTTTCCTGTACAAATGTTCCATTCATGGATATAAAAAAACGTTGATTTATTTTTATAACATTTTATATTTTTAACTTAATTTAAAAGTTGTTTGTTTTAGTTTTATTAAAGCAATATTTTCCAGTGCAATTTCCCATCTATTGACATGAAAAAAAAACCTTTGATTTCTTTTTTTTTAAATAGTATTTTATATTTTTTAAATGTATTACAAAATGTTGTTTGCTTTACTTTTATTTAAATAATATCTTCTTGTACAATTTTCCAATCAATTGACATAAAAAACCCTTAATTTGCTTTGTTTAATAGTTTATATTTTTAATTTTATTTAAAAATGGTTTGTTTTAATTTTATTTAAATGATATTTACCAGTAAAAGTTTCCCACCAATTTACATTAAAAAAAACCCTTGATTACTTTTTCATATATATTTTGTTTTAAATTGTATTAAAAAAATGTCTTTGTTTTGATTTTATTTAAATATTTTAACATTTTATATTTTTAACTTAATTTAAAAGTTGTTTGTTTTAGTTTTATTAAAGCAATATTTTCCAGTACAATTTCCCATCTATTGACATAAAAAAAAACCTTTGATTTCATTTTTTTAAATAGTATTTTATATTTTTTTAAATGTATTACAAAATGTTGTTTGCTTTACTTGTATTTAAATATCTTCTTGTACAATTTTCCAATCAATTGACATAAAAAAAAACCTTGATTTGCTTTGTTTAATAGCTTATATTTTTAATTGTATTTAAAAATGGTTTGTTTTAATTTTATTTAAATGATATTTACCAGTACAGTTTTCCATCAATTGACATAAAAAAAAAATATTAATAATTTTTTTGGAAAGAAAATCATAAATTAGTCTATTTACTTGAGATAAATTAATATGGTTTAAATTGTGTTTGTTTTCTATTTGTTAAAACTGGATTATTTGATCGTTAAAGTCCATTGATTCATCAAGACTTGAAAACAATGGAATGCACTACTCAGCTCCAACCAGCAGAGGCGCTGTTGATTCTGTCTGACCTAGCTTGCTATCTTAAGGGAAGAAAACAGAAAAACTGCAGGTGCATTATTCTGCTCAATACTAGCACGGAAACAGGAGTGCAGAACATACCGAGAGAGAGTGCTCAAAAAAATAAAAGCGATTATGTTGTCTTCTTTGTAGCCAATTAGTGGAAAAAACGTACTAGCATTTGTGCTTTTATTGTTGGAAACCTAAAGTCTGTTTGTGTCAAGAAGTGATGGATCGAGCTTATACAAAGGCAGCTTTTCTCCATTTCACGTAGCTTAACCTGCCGTCACCCTCATTAGCATATTATTACACCCTCATAAGCATCCTGCGATAATAACTCACATTAATTTGCTTTCCCTTGAAAATGTTACATCAGCGCGTTTAGCTTTGCCGAATGCAGTTGCGCCGTCCGCGCCACGAGGGTTTCCGACGAATTGACATTCTCCCACGCTGCCCGGGGCTTCCCGAAGGAGCGCCAAAATGCTGACCAAGCAGACCTTCGTTGCCGCAGACTTAAAAATAGAAGGTGGACAGTAAGGATATGTGATCAGAATGCAGATGACCCAATGAAGAACTCTTCTCTGCTAATGCTAGGTGCTAATCACTGTTAATAACGTGGCTGGGAAACAAGAAAAAAAAGTCTTACTTTTATCAGGATAAAGTCAAATTATTACGTAGTTTTCCAAGAAGAAGACTCAAAGTAACGCAAATAATTTGTATCAAAGTCATTATTGAATTAAAAAGTGATGACGTGTTCAAGGGTCCTTGGTAGGTGTGCTCAAAAAAAAAGAAAAAAATCACATCCAAATTGCACTTTTTATTGATTCAAATTCTAAATCGGTTGATAAAAATCGAGAATCGAATAAAAAAAATAAAAAAAGTAATGTTTTTTGCATTTTTTTTCAAGAATACATTTTTATTTATTTCTATTATTGATGTTATTATTATTATTATTATTATTATTATTATTATTATTATTATTATTATTATTATTATTATTATTATTGTTATTAGTAATTAGTATTTTTTTTCGTATATATATTAGTATTTAACAAGTATTCTATATGAATTTCTTCTCAATTCTTTGTAAATGCCTATCCTAAGTTTTGCAAAGATGGGATTAGGTTGGGGTTGCTCTATTTTCTTTTATTAGATTGATTAACATTGTGTGATTTTTGTAAATAAAATGTTAAAAACAAATGTATGAAAATATGTTTTTGAGGCCACCACTGCACGAACAAGTCGTACATCATCACGTCAAGAGGAGCTTTTGTAACGTGTAACCATATATATATATATATATATATATATATATATATATATATATATATATATATATATATATAATGTATGTGTGTG
>NC_084560.2:43372920-43405420 GCF_033978685.3 Nerophis lumbriciformis
TGGGCTATTTTGGAGTGGCACTCGCCGCCTTTCATCACGGCCCCTGTTGGACGTGCTCCACGCCACGGGCCTCGCTTCAATCCAGGCCTGGGCAAGTATTTTGACTCGAGGGGCCAAAGTTAGAGAATAAAAATATGTCTGGGGGGCGGTTTTAGGAACACTAATACAAAACCTCACAATAATGTCTGATTGAATGCTAAAAAGGTTATGACAGACTGCTTCAAAAAAAACGGAATGGTATTTTCCCTTTTTTTCTGAATGAGACACCCAGAATGTACATGAAAATAAAGAATGTGGGATTTACAATATTAACTATGAACGATAAAACACTGAATATTGACAACAGATCATGCAAAAGCGCAGATTCCAACCAATGAAATACTTTGTATTAGGGATGTTCGATAATGGCTTTTTGCCGATATCCGATATTCCGATATTGTCCAACTCTTAATTACCAATATCAACCGATACCGATATATACAGTCGTGGAATTAACACATTATTATGCCTAATTTGGACAACCAGGTATGGTGAAGATAAGGTCCTTTTTTTTAAAAAGGGAGTTTTTTTGGGTTGGTGCACTAATTGTAAGTGTATCTTGTGTTTTTTATGTTGATTTAATAAAAAATATATATATATAAAAAATAAAAAAACGATACCGATAATAAAAAAAACAATACCGATAATTTCCGATATTACATTTTAAAGCATTTATCGGCCGATATTATCGGACATCTCTACTTTGTATAGTTCAATACTTACGGTAATTAGAAAACATCACTACACTATCATAATGGCAGCTCCAGTTTCCATCTTAAAGATCTAAAAAATATATATCTGATTTTTAGGAACACTAATACAAAAGCTCACAATAATGTCTGATTTAATGCTAAAAACGTTATGACAGACCGCCTTAAAAAACGGAATGGAATTTTGTAATTTTTTTTACTGAAAAAGACACCCAAAATGTACATGAAAATAAAGAATGCGGGATTTACAGTATTAACTATGAACGATAAAACACTGAATATTGACAACAGATCATGCAAAAGCGCAGATTACAACCATTGAAATACTTTGTATTAGGGATGTCCGATAATGGCTTTTTGCAGATATCCGATATTCCGATATTGTCCAACTCTTAATTACCGATATCAACCGATACCGATATATACAGTCGTGGAATTAACACATTATTATGCCTAATTTGGACAACCAGGTATGGTGAAGATAAGGTCCTTTTTTTAAAAAGGGAGTTTTTTTGGGTTGGTGCACTAATTGTAAGTGTATCTTGTGTTTTTTATGTTGATTTAATAAATTAAAAAAAAATATAAAAAATAAAAAAACGATACCGATAATAAAAAAAACAATACCGATAATTTCCGATATTACATTTTAAAGCATTTATCGGCCGATATTATCGGACATCTCTACTTTGTATAGTTCAATACTTACGGTAATTAGAAAACATCACTACACTATCATAATGGCAGCTCCAGATTCCATCTTAAAGATCTAAAATATATATATCTGATTTTTAGGAACACTAATACAAAAGCTCACAATAATGTCTGATTGAATGCTAAAAACGTTATGACAGACCGCCTCAAAAAACGGAATGGAATTTTGAAATTTGTTTTACTGAAAAAGACACCCAAAATGTACATGAAAATAAAGAATGCGGGATTTACAATATTAACTATGGACGATAAAACACTGAATATTGACAACAGATCATGCAAAAGCGCAGATTCCAACCATTGAAATACTTTGTATTAGGGATGTCCGATAATGGCTTTTTGCCGATATCCGATATTCCGATATTGTCCAACTCTTAATTTCCGATATCGATATCAACCGATACCGATATATACAGTCCTGGAATTAACACATTATTATGCTTAATTTGGACAACCAGGTATGGTGAAGATAAGGTCCTTTTTTTTTTTAAATTAATAAAATAAAATAAGATAAATAAATTAAAACATTTTCTTGAATAAAAAAGAAAGTAAAACAATATAAAAACTGAGTAAAATGAAGTGTTAAAGGTTAGTACTATTAGTGGACCAGCAGCACGCACAATCATGTGTGCTTACGGACTGTATCCCTTGCAGACTGTATTGATATATATTGATATATAATGTAGGAACCACAATATTAATAACAGAAAGAAACAACCCTTTTGTGTGAATGAGTGGGGGAGAGAGGTTTTTTGGGTTGGTGCACTAATTGTAAGTGTATCTTGTGTTTTTTATGTTGATTTAATAAAAAAATAATAATAAATAAATAAATAAAAAAACGATACCAATAATAAAAAAAACAATACCGATAATTTCCGATATTACATTTTAAAGCATTTATCGGCCGATAATATCGGCATGTTATCGGACATCTCTACTTTGTATAGTTCAATACTTACGGTAATTAGAAAACATCACTACACTATCATAATGGCAGCTCCAGTTTCCATCTTAAAGATCTAAAAAATATATATCTGATTTTTAGGAACACTAATACAAAAGCTCACAATAATGTCTGATTGAATGCTAAAAACGTTATGACAGACCGCCTTAAAAAACGGAATGGAATTTTGAATTTTTTTTTACTGAAAAAGACACCCAAAATGTACATGAAAATAAAGAATGCGGGATTTACAATATTAACTATGAACGATAAAACACTGAATATTGACAACAGATCATGCAAAAGCGCAGATTACAACCATTGAAATACTTTGTATTAGGGATGTCCGATAATGGCTTTTTGCCGATATCCGATATTCCGATATTGTCCAACTCTTAATTACCGATACCGATATCAACCAATACCGATATATACAGTCGTGGAATTAACACATTATTATGCCTAATTTGGACAACCAGGTATGAAAAAGATAAGGTCCTTTTAAAAAAAAAATATTAATAAAATAAATAAGATAAATAAATTAAAACATTTTCTTGAATAAAAAAGAAAGTAAAACAATATAAAAACTGAGTAAAATTAACTGTTAAAGGTTAGTACTATTAGTGGACCAGCAGCACGAACAATCATGTGTGCTTACGGACTGTATCCCTTGCAGACTGTATTGATATATATTGATATATAATGTAGGAACCACAATATTAATAACAGAAAGAAACAACCCTTTTGTGTAAATGAGTGTAAATGGGGTAGAGAGGTTTTTTGGGTTGGTGCACTAATTGTAAGTGTATCTTGTGTTTTTATGTATATATATATAAAAAAAAACGATACCAATAATAAAAAAAACAATACCGATAATTTCCGATATTACATTTTAAAGCATTTATCGGCCGATAATATCGGCATGCCGATATTAGCGGACATCTCTACTTCATACTTGCCAACATTGAGACCTCCGGTTTCGGGGGGTGGGGGCGGGGGCGTGGTCGGGGGTGGGGCGGGGGCGTGGTTGGGGGCGTGGTTAAGATATATATATATATGTATATATATATATAAGAAATACTTGACTTTCAGTGAATTCTAGCTATATATATATATATATATATATATATATATATATATATATAAATAAAATAAATACTTGAATTTGTTCATTTACAAACTACAACTCACAAACACTTTAGAGTTAGGCTCCACCATCAGAATGTGTACTTAAACTTATAAAGATCACATGGATATTATTCAGTGAGTTGATTCACCAAAACTAACCTGTTATACAGGAGGAAAAAGCACACAGGACGTTTCAATTGTTCACAGACTGGTCGCGCTCATCAGAATGACAAGACACTTCCGGTCTGCAGGTGATAGCATTCAATTGGGAAGAAACGCCCTACTGCCCCCTACTGACCAATATGAATACTGATAAATGTGTAATGACAGCTTCAAAAACGAATTCAAACCACAAAATAAAATAAATAAATCAACACAAAAATGTGACACATTATGGGTGGGTCACATGTGCATGTACAGTAGATGGCAGTATTGTCCTGTTTAAAAGTGTCACAACATTGCTGTTTACGGCAGACGGACTGCTTTACGGTAGACACTGTTGTTGTGTGTTGTCAACACGTCACTCAGGTCCGCCTGAATTTCGGGAGAAAATTTGTCCCGGGAGATTTCCGGGAGAGGCGCTGAATTTCGGGAGTCTCCCGGAAAATCCGGGAGGGTTGGCAAGTATGCTCTACTTTGTATAGTTCAATACTTACGGTAATTAGAAAACATCTCTACACATCATAATGGCAGCTCCAGTTTCCATCTTAAAGATCTAAAAAAAATATATCTGAATCTTAGGAACACTAATACAAATCTCACAATAATATCTGATTGAATGCTAAAAACGTTATGACAGACCGCCTTAGAGGGGAACATTATCACAATTTCAGAATGGTTAAAACCATTAAAAATCAGTTCCAAGTGGCTTATTATATTTTTCGAAGTTTTTTTCAAAATTTTACCCATCACGCAATATCCCTAAAAAAAAAGCTTCAAAGTGCCTGATTTTAACCATCGTTATAAACACCCGTCCATTTTCCTGTGACGTCACATAGTGAAGCCAACACAAACAAACATGGCGCATAGAACAGCAAGCTATAGCGACATTAGCTCGGATTCAGACTCGGATTTCAGCGGCTTAAGCGATTCAACAGATTACGCATGTATTGAAACGGATGGTTGTAGTGTGGAGGCAGGTAGCGAAAACCAAATTGAGTGTCAGAATATATGATGTCAGAATTCGGCGATCGCCTTCTAACCAACGATTGGTATGTGTTTGTTTGGCATTAAAGGAAACTAACAACTATGAACTAGGTTTACAGCATATGAAATACATTTGGCAACAACATGCACTTTGAGAGTGCAGAGAGCCCAGTTTTCATCAATTAATATATTCTGTAGACATACCCTCATCCGCGCTCTTTTCCTGAAAGCTGATCTGTCCAGTTTTGGAGTTGATGTCAGCAGGCCAGGGAAGCTAGGGTCGATAGGGGGTTTAGCTCGCTCGTCTGCGGGAACAAACTGCCGCCATTGCTTGCCGTGCTAGCGAGGGCCTTTGTCCCTGAATTGCTCACACACTCCGGCAGATTCAATGGGGGTCTGGCGGCAGATTTCTTTGACTTTATGGTTGGAAATGCATCTGCTTTGAGTGTCGCAGGATATCCACACATTCTTGCCATCTCTGTCGTAGCATAGCTTTCGTGGGTAAAGTGTGCGGAACAAACGTCCAATTTCTTGCCACTTTGGCATCTTTGGGCCACTGGTGCAACTTGAATCCGTCCCTGTTGGTGTTGTTACACCCTCCGACAACACACCGACGAGGCATGATGTCTCCAAGGTATGGAAAACAGTCGAAAAAACGGAAAATAACAGAAAATGTTTGAGAAAATGGCGGATTGCTTCCCGTTGTGACGTCATTGCTCCGAGAGCGAATATTAGAAAGGCGTTTAATTCGCCAAAATTCACCCATTTAGAGTTGGGAAATCGGTTAAAAAAATATATGGTCTTTTTTCTGCAACATCAAGGTATATATTGACGCTTACATAGGTCTGATGATAATGTTCCCCTTTAAGAAACGGAATGGAATTTTGAATTTTTTTTACTGAATGAGACACCCAAAATGTGCATGAAAATAAAGAATGTGGGATTTACAGTAAATCCTTGCCAACCCTCCCGAATTTTCCGGGAGACTCCCGAAATTCAGCGCCTCTCCCGAAAACCTCCCCGGGACAAATATTCTCCCGAAAATCTCCCGATTTTCAGCCGGAGCTGGAGGCCACGCCCCCTCCAGCTCCATGCGGACCTGAGTGAGGACAGCCTTTTTTCACGACGGGAGGACAACAGGGTGACAAGAACTAAATCAACCTAGACTAGAGATAAATTGTATTATTATGTTTATCTTACCTAAAAATAAATATATTTATTAATTAAAAAAAACAAAAACGAAATACATTTTTACTATATTTTGCTAAAAACATCAAAATTAATTGTATTTTTATTTGTATTTTTTCCGACTCCTTATTACATCCAGCCATAGAATTATACATTAAAATAAACATATTTGAAATAATTAATTTTAAATGATCATATTTAATTATTAAAATAATTGCTTGTTTATCAACAACTTTAGCATTTTATTCATTACATTTTGAAGCTCTCAGAAGCCAAGTTATGTTATATTCCTTAAGATTTATTTGTGCAAGTTTGAAGTATCAATTATCTAAACACAGTTTTGTTTGCATATTTTCAGGATGTAGATATATATATATATATATATATATATATATATATATATATATATATATGTATGTGTGGGAAAAAAATCACAAGACTATTTCATCTCTACAGGCCTGTTTCATGAGGGGGGGTACCCTCAATCATCAGGAGACTTTAATGGGAGCATTCGCATACCATGGTTTATATAGGGCACAGAGTGGGTGGGTACAGGCTGGCCTAGGGGCGTGGTGATTGGCTCATGTGTTACCTAGGAGGTGTTTCCGTCTGTGGCGGCATGTTGTTACAATTTCGCTGCGCTTGTTGAGGGATGACAGGTCTGGACGGTAAATAATAAACAGTTTCTCTTTCAAGCATAGGTTGCATCTTTTATTACCACTATTGTAAGGTGTGCTGGATGCAAGAATTTGCCATGTTATTGAATATTCAACATTATTGTCTTTGAGGTCCCAAATGTGTTTGCTGAGTTCTGTGGTATTTCGCAGGTTTTTGTTCCTGAAAGAAGCCTTGTGATTGTTCCATCTGGTTTTGAATTCTCCCTCGGTTAATCCTACATATGTGTCGGATGTGTTAATGTCCTTGCGTAACACCTCCTAGGTAACACATGAGCCAATCACCACGCCCCTAGGCCAGCCTGTACCCACCCACTCTGTGCCCTATATAAAGCATGGTATGCGAATGCTCCCATTAAAGTCTCCTGATGATTGAGGGTACCCCCCCTCATGAAACAGGCCTGTAGAGATGAAATAGTCTTGTGATTTTTTTCCCACACATACATATATTGCGCTCTACTACGGTATCGAGCACTATTTTTTGGATAACCTTATTAAGACATATATATATATATATATATATATATGTATGTATGAAATACTTGACTTGGTGAATTCTAGCTGTCAATATACTCCACCCCTCTTAACCACTCCCCCAACCACGCCCCACCCCACCCCTGACTACGCCCCCCACCCCCCACCTCCCGAAATCGGAGGTCTCAAGGTTGGCAAGTATGGACTTACAACATTAACTATGAAGGATAAAACACTGAATATTTACAACATTTGAAGGTCACACACCCTCTCCATCAACACATTTTACATTTAAGCGAAACGCAACAAACACAGAAAAATATGAATGCGAAGGGTAAAAATCGATCTTAAATATCGAAAAAAAAAAATTGGGGGAATGTCCTGCGGGCCAGTATGAAAAGCTTAACGCATACTTGCCAACCTTGAGACCTCCGATTTCGGGAGGTGGGGGGGGGGGGTGGAGGCGTGGTAGGGGTTGGGACAGGGGCGTGGTTGAGGGCGGGGGCGTGGTTAAGAGGGGAGGAGTGTATTGACAGCTAGAATTCACCAAGTCAAGTATTTCATACATATATATAGTGTCACGACTTGATCTTGGGAGTTTGCTTTTCCAGGATGCAACGGAAAGTTGGCACGGGCGAGACGGGAATTAAGGTACATGATTTATTTAAACTATCAAAAAAAAGGAATAAATGAAAGCGCGCGCACAGTGGCGGAGAACAAACTATGAAAAACAAAAAGACTATAAACATGGAACCAAAACTTACTTTGACAAGGGACATGAAGCAGGATCTTAGAGGAATGGACAGAGCATAAATGTGGTGTGAGGTCGTCAGGACGAACAACAGAAAATGAATGAACTTAAATACTTATGGACATGATTAACAACAGGTGCGTGACTCAAAACAGGTGCGTGACATGACAGGTGAAACTAATGGGTAACTATGGTGACAAAACAAAACTGCACAAAAAGTCCAAAAATAAAACCTGATCACACAGACATGACATATAGATATCTACATCCTGAAAATATGCAAACAAAACTGTGTTTAGATAATTGATACTTCAAACTTGCATAAATAAATACTAAGGAATATAACATAACTTGGCTTCTGAGAGCTTCAAAATGTAATGAATAAAATGCTGAAGTTGTTGATAAACAAGCAATTATTTTAATAATTAAATATGCTCATTTTAAATGAATTATTATGATCATTTAAAATTAATGATTTAAAATATGTTTATTTTAAGGTATAATTCTATGGCTGGATGTAATAAGGAGTCAGAAAAAATACAAATAAAAATACAATTAATTTTGATGTTTTTAGCAAAATATAGTAAAAATTTATATATATATTTTTTTTTTTAAATTAATAAATATATTTATTTTTAGGTAAGATAAACATAATAATACAATTTATCTCTAGTCTGGATGATTTAGTTCTTGTCACCCTGTTGTCCTCCCGACATAAAGAAAAGGCTGTCCTCACTCAGGGGATGGGCCAGCACGCCATCATGCTCCTCGCGAGGGGAGACAAATTGTAACGTGGCTTGACACGGTCCCCCTGGGGGCCCGTTTTAATGCCCGGCGGCCATTACGGGATGTACATTTAAATGGTTTTACGACACTAGCTGGCGATATGATGAGCCGGCCAGTTAAAGGTTTGCGGCCGAGGTCGCGGCCTCCTGCGCCCGCCACCGCCCGTCTGGATGGTTCCCCGGAGGTTGTAAAGTGAATTATTAATGGACTGCGCTGGCAGCGGAACGACTCATTGGGTCCCTGCGATGAGCCAACAGGCTCTTAATTGAATTTAGTAGGAAATGGTCAAAGAGAAGAGGAGCATTTGAGCCGGACTTAAAACGATGAGTCGAGCAGTAACACACTCCATAAACATGGGACCATAAACATGTTACACAATCTATAAAATCCTTGAGAACCAGCGTCCTCTGCTGTGGATACATTACAAATAATATTTTCCAGTACATGTTTCCCATCAATTGACATAAAAAAAACCCCCTTTGATTGATTTTTTTTTTTAAATAGTATTTTATATTTTTAATTTTATTTTTAAACATTTAATATTTTTGATTTAATTTAAAAACTGTTTGTTTTAATTTTATTAAAATAATATTTTCCAGTTCAATTGACATGAAAAAAAATCTTTGATTTCTTTTTTTTTAAATAGTATTTTATATTTTTTTAAATGTATTACAAAATGTTGTTTGTTTTACTTTTATTTAAATAATATCTTCTTGTACAATTTTCCAATCAATTGACATAAAAAAACCTTGATTTACTTTGTTTAATAGTTTATATTTTTAATTTTATTTAAAAATTGTTTGTCTTACTTTTATTTTAATGATTTTTTTCCAGTACAGTTTTCCCATCAATTGACATAAAACAAATATCATTATTATTTTTTTTTTTAAAGAAAATAAATAAATAAAAATAATACATTTGTCTATTTACTTGGGATGAATTTATTTGGTTAAAATTGTGTTTTTGGATTATTTGACATTTGCACTGGGGACCATAAACATGTTACACAATCTATAAAATCCTGCTGTGGATACATTACTTTTTTTTACAGTGACAACATATTACACAAATGTCCACTACAGAGGACGCTGCTTCTTAAACAAAATCTCTTCTGAAACATGCATCCACTTACAATTTTGTTCAATTTGTTTTGTTGTCATTTTAAAACCTTTTTTTAACGTATATTTGTCAACAGGGGATGTTCTACATTCCATTTTAACATTGTTGTTGTGTCTTATTTTAATTTTGTTGTAGTTTAGTTTTATTTCTGTTGTCAGCGCTCCTTTCCTCTGTCGGTTGCCTTCTCGTTGCTAGGAGCGCTGATTGAGCACACCTGCCACTGACTGGCGATCAGGACACTCACCTGTTGCTGATCATTGGTCAGAGGGCTACCGGTACAGGGTGCAGTCAGCGCTGGACCATTGTTTACATTTCAGTTTTAGCTACATGCTGCTTTTTACAACGTTGTATGTTGTTAGCTATATGTTAGCTAGATTGTTCTTTCAGTTCTAAACTGCCTTTTTGGGTGTAAGATGCATCCGGAAAGTATTCACAGCGCTTCACTTTTTCCGCATGTTATGTTACAGCCTCATTTCAAAATGAAATAAATGCATCGTCCTCAATATTCCACACACAGTAATGACAATGTGAAAAGTACAAAAAAAAAAAAAAAAAGTGTATGTATGTATATATATATATATATATATATATATATATATATATATATATATATATATATATATAAATTTTATTTTTTTTAAAGTACAAAAAAAATTAAAAATGTGTATATATATATATATATATATATATATAAATGTGTGTATATATATATATATATATATATATATATATATATATATATATATATATATATATATATATATATATATAATATATTGGGGGCGGCGTGGCGCAGTGGAAGAGTGTTTGTTTATTTACTACTAAAAGACAAGTTGACTAGTATGTTCACTATTTTATTTAAGGACAAACTTTCAATAAAAAACATATGTTTAATGTACCCTAAGACTTTTTGTTAAAATAAAACCAATAATGCCATTTTTTGTAGTCCCCTTTACTTAGAAAAGTATGGAAATCATTTTAGTATCGGTACCAAAATATTGGTATCGGGACTACACTACAAAGAACCACCACCAGAAGTGAAGTGACAGATGGTCACACATTTCAGGTACGGTCTTTGAGGATTTCCATGATTTCCCTCAAAAAAGTGATTTTAATTACTACAATCATAATAGTGACAGAAAGCAAAATGGAATTGACATTTGCGTGTTTACTGCCGGTTCAAGTTTCCATCCAAATGTAAAAAGAAGTTCCATCCATCCATCCATCTTCTTCCGCTTATCCGAGGTCGGGTCGCGGGGGCAGCAGCCTAAGCAGGGAAGCCCAGACTTCCCTCTCCCCAGCCACTTTGTCCAGCTCTTCCCGGGGGATACCGAGGCGTTCCCAGGCCAGCCGGGAGACATAGTCTACCCAACGTGTCCTGGGTCTTCCCCGTGGCCTCCTACCGGTCGGACGTGCCCTAAACACCTCCCTAGGGAGGCGTTCGGGTGGCATCCTGACCAGATGCCCGAACCACCTCATCTGGCTCCTCTCCATGTGGAGGAACAGTGGCTTTACTTTGAGCTCCTCCCGGATGACAGAGCTTCTCACCCTATCTCTAAGGGAGAGACCCGCCACCCGGCGGAGGAAACTCATTTCGGCCGCTTGTACCCGTGATCTTGTCCTTTCGGTCATAACCCAAAGCTCATGACCATAGGTGAGGATGGGAACGTAGATCGACCGGTAAATTGAGAGCTTTGCCTTCCGGCTCAGCTCCTTCTTCACCACAACGGATCGATACAGCGTCCGCATTACTGAAGACGCCGCACCGATCCGCCTGTCGATCTCACGATCCACTCTTCCCTCACTCGTGAACAAGACTCTGAGGTACTTGAACTCCTCCACTTGGGGCAAGATCTCCTCCCCAACCCGGAGATGGCACTCCACCCTTTTCCGGGCGAGAACCATGGACTCGGACTTGGAGGTGCTGATTCTCATCCCAGTCGCGAACCGATCCAGTGAGAGCTGAAGATCCTGGCCAGATGAAGCCATCAGGACCACACCATCTGCAAAAAGCAGAGACCTAATCCTGCAGCCACCAAACCGGATCCCCTCAACGCCTTGACTGCGCCTAGAAATTCTGTCCATAAAAGTTCAGAACAGAATGGGTGACAAAGGGCAGCCTTGGCGGAGTCCAACCCTCACCGGAAACGTGTCCGACTTACTGCCGGCAATGCGGACCAAGCTCTGGCACTGATCATACAGGGAGCGGACCGCCACAATCAGACAGTCCGATACCCCATACTCTCTGAGCACTCCCCACAGGACTTCCCGAGGGACACGGTCGAATGCCGGTAAATTGAGAGCTTTGCCTTCCGGCTCAGCTCCTTCTTCACCACAACGGATCGATACAGCGTCCGCATTACTGAAGACGCCGCATCGATCCGCCTGTCGATCTCACGATCCACTCTTCCCTCACTCGTGAACAAGACTCCGAGGTACTTGAACTCCTCCACTTGGGGCAAGATCTCCTCCCCAACCCTTTTCCGGGCGAGAACCATGGACTCGGACTTGGAGGTGCTGATTCTCATCCCAGTCGCTTCACACTCGGCTGCGAACCGATCCAGTGAGAGCTGAAGATCCTGGCCAGATGAAGCCATCAGGACCACATCATCTGCAAAAAGCAGAGACCTAATCCTGCAGCCACCAAACCGGATCTCCTCAACGCCTTGACTGCGCCTAGAAATTCTGTCCATAGAAGTTAAGAACAGAATGGGTGACAAAGAGTCCAACCCTCACCGGAAACGTGTCCGACTTACTGCCGGCAATGCGGACCAAGCTCTGACACTGATCATACAGGGAGCGGACCGCCACAATCAGACAGTCCGATACCCCATACTCTCTGAGCACTCCCCACAGGACTTCCCGAGGGACACGGTCCAATGCCTTCTCCAAGTCCACAAAGCACATGTAGACTGGTTGGGCAAACTCCCATGCACCCTCAAGGACCCTGCCCAGAGTATAGAGCTGGTCCACAGTTCCACGACCAGGACGAAAACCACACTGTTCCTCCTGAATTTCACTCGCTGCACTCGCTGCAACAGGTGGTTGATGACGGAGCGCTGGCCGGAGGCAGAGCGATGGCAATGATCGTCAGCCAGCTCTATTTGTCCGGATTGTGTCGGGTGACATTTGGCCGCGGCCCCGCCGGAGGACATTGAGCTGACGCTAATGACATTTCCTCCCAGCTGATCGCATTAGAATGTTTGCTGCTGATTTAACCGTCTTCAATTGCATCTATGTTACTTTTTTTTCATCTTTTTTTTCCCGACAACTCATTTTTAAATGATGTTCCCCATGATAAGTCCTTATTCTTTGCATTGTGCATCTTAATGTCACCCTCAACTCCCATTCTCTAGCTTTATGTTAAATTAAAATCGGCAAAAACAGTCCCAAATTAAAGCTGCAAGCAGCATTGGTCGGGCCCGCGTATTTGGCAGGTGCTAGTCCTAAGTGTCCCAATACTTTTGTCTACTTTTAGTCTGAAGTGTCCCAAGACTTTTGTCTAGTGTACCTACCTTGTCTGCATTGTGTGGGCACGTTGGTGCTTCCTGCTTTTAAGCAGCCATCTTAAAAAACAGCAGCGCAGCAGCATCAGCGCAGCGGGTCTTTGAAGGGTCATAAAATCAAAACCGGAGCAGTTATTAAAACGCTGTTCTGTTATTTTATACACAAGGGTTTAATCTCTCTCCTGTGTTAGTTTGAAGCCGAAACGACAAACGCGCTCAGAGGAGATGAGGAGGTGACCGGTTTTTACAAAAAATTTGTTTTGAAGGGGGAATAGCAAACTTCCTGTTGATTTTTGCTGGGGGTTGTCAATTAATGAAATGTAGGTCTAAGTGAGACCTACATAGAGGTTTCATGTCTCTCCGACCTTCCCAGGGAGAGTTACAGGCAGTTTTGTCAGTTTTTTCATCCGAGGAGCAGTTTTTTGTGCGTTTCATTAAAAAATTGCCCTAGAGCACAATTTTGAGATTTGGGGTTAGGTTTTTTAATTAGATCGCAATTTTTTCCAGTCCTGATGTGTGTGTTCAGTTTGGTGAGTTTTGAAGCATGTTAAGGGGGTCAAATTACAGCTCAAAGAGGCAAAAGTGACTGTTTTTAGTACTTTTTTGTCTTGAAGGGGGAATTGCCAACTTCCTGTTGATTTTTGCCCAAGAATATACTATTATGAAATCTAGGTCTAAGTTACACCTACATAAAGGTTTTTGTTTCATGTCTCTCCGACCTTTCTAGTGGGAGTTACAGGCAGTCTAGTTTTTGTTTTCGTAGGGGGCGCTAGAGCGCAATTTTGAGTTTTGAGGTTTGGTTGTTTGATAAAAAGTTTTGCTGTATATTACTGATGTGTGTGTAAAATTTGGTGAGTTTTGAAGTATGTTAAGGGGGTCAAATTACAGCGCAAAGTTGCGGAAGAATAATAATAATAAGAAGAAAGAATAAAACCTTACAAATTCAATAGGTCCTTATGTCCCATTGCATAAGGACTCCAAAGGGAGTCCTTATACAATGGGCCATGCGGGCCCTCATAAGAAAGAATAAAACCTTACAAATTCAATAGGTCCTTATGTCCCATTGCATAAGGACTCCCTCTGGGAGTCCTTATGCAATGGGCCATGCGGGCCCTAAATATACTGGCAATGTCTTTTTGCTGCACTACACCGAAAGAATGCAGATGTATGTAAGAGCTTTTGTGAGCATTTGGCTGCAGAGCGCTGGAGGGGGTTAAGGGAGGGGAAGAGGGGGGACCTGTCACTTAACCGTAACCATGTTAGGGCTGAGGTAGAGGCGGTATAAATGACCAGCATGGCATGGGGAGTGGGAAAAAGAAGTCATTTTGGCCAAGAGGGGCTTTTGGAATGGGACCGCCATGGAGACCCGCTCGTTTACATGCCGGAGGAAAAAAAATGTAGGTACGTGTGCGCTCGTTTGAGGGGTTTTAGGGGGTGCCATCTTGTGTGCTTGTTCTAGAGCGGTGGTGTCAAACTGCTTTTCCTTGAGGGCCACGTCGCACTAATGGTTGCCCTCAGAGGGCCGCTTTTAACAATAAGTAGTATATGAATATGCATGTATACGTTAGGTCAGGAAAAAACACAAGAGGCTATTTCATCCCGACAAGCCAGTTTCACAGGTTTCCATGCTCTTTAGGGGGTTTTAGCAGGGAAACCTGCCAAACAGGCTTGTAGGGATGAACTAGCTTCTGTGTTTTTTATATAATATAACGTATATTCCGCTGTAATCCAGTATTGAGCACTGTTTAACGGATAAAACACAGAAACCTTGACTACCGTATTATTCGGACTATAAGTGGCAGTTTTTTTCATAGTTTGGCCGACTTATACTCAGGAGCGACTTATGTGTGAAATGATTAACACATTTTAATATTATTGATCTCATTCACGTAAGAGACTAGACGTATAAGATTTCATGGGATTTAGCGATTAGGAGTGACAGATTGTTTGGTAAACGTATAGCATGTTCTATATGTTATAGTTATTTGAATGACTCTTACCATAATATGTTACGTTAACATACCAGTTGGTTATTTATGCCTCATATAACGTACACTTATTCAGCCTGTTGTTCACTATTCTTGATTTATTTAAAATTGCCTTTCAAATGTCTATTCTTGCTGTTGGCTTTTATCAAATACATTTCCCCCCAAAAAATGCCACTTATACTCCAGTGCGACTTATATATGTTTTTTCCTTCTTTATTATGCATTTTCGGCCGGTGCGACTTATACTCCGGAGCGACTTATACTCCGAAAAATGCGGTATATGACTATACGTGTGTGTATATATATATATATATATATATATATATATATATATATATATAAACAATATATTTTTTTACATAGGCTGCTAAAAAAATTATTTACATTTTACTTTAAAAACTGGCAACTCAGTCACCAGAATTTTACAGTAAAAGCAGTGTTTTTTTTAACAGCATACAAAAAAATTGAATAAATGGAATGGAATGGAGAAACAATACCACTGTTTTTAGCGGTAAAATTCAAGCAACAGAGCTGATAGTTTTTTTTTTTTTACCGTAAAATCTTGTTGTTTTAATGTTTTTTTTGTTTTTTTGTTTTTTGTATTTTCTCGTAAAGTTATTACTTTTTATTGCAAAATGGTGACATTTGTCATATAAAATTCAGATTTTTTTCACAATATTGCCAATTTTTTTGTTGTTCAAAAATGAGGACTTTTGTCATCATTTTGCCAAGTAAAATTCTGATTATTGTTATAATATTGCCCAAATTCTAAGTTTTCTTATAAAATTGTGACTTTTGTCGAGTAAAATTACGACCCTTTTCTTACAATTGCCAAAATGTTAAACTTTTCTTGTAAAATTGCCACTGCTATTGAGTAAAAGTCCAACTTTTATCATGTTGCACAAATGTTAATTTTTCTTGTAACATTTTGACTTGCGTGGAGTAAAATTACAACTTTTATTATAATACTGCCAACATTCTAAGTTTTTCTTGTGAAATTGTGACCTTTTTCTTGTGAAATTCCAACCCATTTTTCACAATATATATATATATATATATATATATATATATATATATATATATATATATATATATATATATATATATATAATACATAAACAATATATTTTTTTATATAGGCTGCTAAAAAAAATATTTACATTTTGCTTAAAAAACTGGCAACTCAGTCACCAGAATTTTACAGTAAAAGCAGTGTTTTTTTAACAGCATACAAAAAAATTGAATAAATGGAATGGAATGGAGAAACAATACCACTGTTTTTAGCGGTAAAATTCAAGCAACAGAGCTGACAGTTTTTTTTTTTTTTTACCGTAAAACCTTGTTGTTTTAATGTTTTTTTTGTTTTTTTGTTTTTTGTATTTTCTCGTAAAGTTATTACTTTTTATTGCAAAATGGTGACATTTGTCATATAAAATTCAGATTTTTATTACAATATTGCCAATTTTGTTGTTGTTCAAAAATGAGGACTTTTGTCATCATTTTGCCAAGTAAAATTCTGATTATTGTTATAATATTGCCCAAATTTTAACTTTTCTTATAAAATTGTGACTTTCGTCGAGTAAAATTACGACTCTTTTCTTACAATTTCCAAAATGTTAAGCTTTTCTTGTAAAATTGCGACTGCTATTGAGTAAAATTCCAACATTTATCATAATGTTGCACAAATGTTAATTTTTCTTGTAACATTTTGACTTACGTGGAGTAAAATTACAACTTTTATTATAATACTGCCAACATTCTAAGTTTTTCTTGTGAAATTGTGACCTTTTTCTTGTGAAATTCCAACCCATTTTTCACAATATATATATATATATATATATATATATATATATATATATATATATATATATAATACATGAACAATATATTTTTTCACATAGGCTGCTAAAAAAATTATTTACATTTTACTTTAAAAACTGGCAACTCAGTCACCAGAATTTTACAGTAAAAGCAGTGGGTTTTTTACAGCATACAAAAAAAAATAAAAAATGGAATGGAATGGAGAAACAATACCACTGTTTTAGTGGTAAAATTCAAGCAACAAAGCTGACAGTTATTTTTTTTAACCGTAAAACCTTGTTGTTTTAATGTTTTTTTTGTTTTTTTGTTTTTTGTATTTTCTCGTAAAGTTATTACTTTTTATTGCAAAATGGTGACATTTGTCATATAAAATTCAGTTTTTTATCACAATATTGCCAATTTTTTTGTTGTTAAAAAATGAGGACTTTTGTCATCATTTTGCCAAGTAAAATTCTGATTATTATTATAATATTGCCCAAATTTTAACTTTTCTTATAAAATTGTGACTTTTGTCGAGTAAAATTACGACTCTTTTCTTACAATTGCCAAAATGTTAAGCTTTTCTTGTAAAATTGCGACTGCTATTGAGTAAAATTCCAACTTTTATCATAATGTTGCACAAATGTTAATTCTTCTTGTAACATTTTGACTTGCGTGGAGTAAAATTACAACTTTTATTATAATACTGCCAACATTCTAAGTTTTTCTTGTGAAATTGTGACCTTTTTCTTGTGAAATTCCAACCCATTTTTCACAATATATATATATATATACATATATAATACATGAACAATATATTTTTTCACATAGGCTGCTAAAAAAATTATTTACATTTTACTTTAAAAACTTGCAACTCAGTCACCAGAATTTTACAGTAAAAGCAGTGGGTTTTTTTTTACAGCATACAAAAAAATTTAATAAATGGAATGGAATGGAGAAACAATACCACTGTTTTAGCTGTAAAATTCAAGCAACAGAGCTGACAGTTATTTTTTTTTACCGTAAAATCTTGTTGTTTTAATGTTTTTTGTTTTGTTTGTTTTTTATGTTTGTATATGGAAAAAAAACAGTACTAAAGTTGATTTTACGGTAAAAAACTCAGTGGGCGGAAATACATAAACAATATATTTTTTTACATAGGCTGCTAAAAAAATTATTTACATTTTACTTTAAAAACTGGCAACTCAGTCACCAGAATTTTACAGTAAAAGCAGTGGGGTTTTTTTTACAGCATACAAAAAAATTGAATAAATGGAATGGAATGGAGAAACAATACCACTGTTTTTAGCGGTAAAATTCAAGCAACATAGCTGACAGTTATTTTTTTTTACCGTAAAACCTTGTTGTTTTAATGTTTTTTTTTGTTTTTTGTATTTTCTCGTAAAGTTATTACTTTTTATTGCAATATGGTGACATTTGTCATATAAAATTCAGATTTTTATCACACCATTGCCAATTTTTTTGTTGTTCAAAAATGAGGACTTTTGTCATCATTTTGCCAAGTAAAATTCAGATTATTGTTATAATATTGCCCAAATTTTTACTTTTCTTATAAAATTACTACTCTTTTCTTACAATTGCCAAAATGTTAAGCTTTTCTTGTAAAATTGCGACTGCTATTGAGTAAAATTCCAACTTTTATCATAATGTTGCACAAATGTAAATTTTTCTTGTAACATTTTGACTTGTGTGGAGTAAAATTACAACTTTTATTATAATACTGCCAACATTCTAAGTTTTTCTTGTGAAATTGTGACCTTTTTCTTGTGAATTCCAACCCATTTTTCACAATATATATATATATATATATATATATATATAATACATGAACAATATATTTTTTTCACATAGGCTGCTAAAAAAATTATTTACATTTTACTTTAAAAACTGGCAACTCAGTCACCAGAATTTTACAGTAAAAGCAGTGGGTTTTTTATAGCATACAAAAAAATTGAATAAATGGAATGGAATGGAGAAACAATACCACTGTTTTTAGCGGTAAAATTCAAGCAACAGAGCTGACAGTTATTTTTTTTAACCGTAAAATCTTGTTGTTTTAATGTTTTTTTTTTTGGTTTTTTTATTTTATGTTTGTATATGGAAAAAAACCAGTACTAAAGTTGATTTTACGGTAAAAAACTCAGTGGGCGGAAATACATAAACAATATATTTTTTTACATAGGCTGCTAAAAGAATTATTTACATTTTACTTTAAAAACTGACAACTCAGTCACCAGAATTTTACAGTAAAAGCAGTGTTTTTTTTTTACAGCATACAAAAATTCAGATTTTTATCACAATATTGCCAATTTTTTTCTCGTTCAAAAATGAGGACTTTTGTCATCATTTTGCCAAGTAAAATTCTGATTATTGTTATAATATTGCCCAAATTTTAACTTTTCTTATAAAATTGTGACTTTTGTCGAGTAAAATTACGACTCTTTTCTTACAATTGCCAAAATGTTAAGCTTTTCTTGTAAAATTGCGACTGCTATTGAGTAAAATTCCAACTTTTATCATAATGTTGCACAAATGTAAATTTTTCTTGTAACATTTTGACTTGCGTGGAGTAAAATTACAACTTTTATTATAATACTGCCAACATTCTAAGTTTTTCTTGTGAAATTGTGACCTTTTTCTTGTGAAATTCCAACCCATTTTTCACAATATATATAATACATGAACAATATATTTTTTCACATAGGCTGCTAAAAAAATTATTTACATTTTACTTTAAAAACTGGCAACTCAGTCACCAGAATTTTACAGTAAAAGCAGTGTTTTTTTAACAGCATACAAAAAAATGGAATAAATGGAATGGAATGGAGAAACAATACCACTGTTTTTAGCGGTAAAATTCAAGCAACAGAGCTGACAGTTATTTTTTTTACCGTAAAAACTTGTTGTTTTAATGTTGTTTTTTTATTTTATTTTTTTAATGTTTTTTAATGGAAAAAAAATAGTACTAAAGTTGATTTTACGGTAAAAAAAAAACTCAGTGGGCGGAAATACATAAACAATATATTTTTTTACATAGGCTGCTAAAAAAATTATTTACATTTTACTTTAAAAACTGGCAACTCAGTCACCAGAATTTTACAGTAAAAGCAGTGTTTTTTTAACAACATACAAAAAAATTGAATAAATGGAATGGAATGGAGAAACAATACCACTGTTTTTAGCGGTAAAATTCAAGCAAAAGAGCTGACAGTTATTTTTTTTTACCGTAAAATCTTGTTGTTTTAATGTTTTTTTTGTTTTTTATGTTTGTATATGGAAAAAAAAACAGTACTAAAGTTGATTTTACGGTAAAAAAAAACTCAGTGGGCGGGAATACATAAACAATATATTTTTTTACATAGGCTGCTAAAAAAATTATTTACATTTTACTTTAAAAACTGGCAACTCAGTCACCAGAATTTTACAGTAAAAGCAGTGGGTTTTTTACAGCATACAAAAAAATGTAATAAATGGAATGGAATGGAGAAACAATACCACTGTTTTTAGCGGTAAAATTCAAGCAACAGAGCTGACAGTTATTTTTTTTACCGTAAAACCTTGTTGTTTTAATGTTGTTTTTTTTATTTTATTTTTTTAATGTTTTTTAATGGAAAAAAAATAGTACTAAAGTTGATTTTACGGTAAAAAAAAAAAACTCAGTGGGCGGAAATACATAAACAATATATTTTTTTACATAGGCTGCTAAAAAAATTATTTACATTTTACTTTAAAAACTGGCAACTCAGTCACCAGAATTTTACAGTAAAAGCAGTGTTTTTTTTTTACAGCATACAAAAAAATGTAATAAATGGAATGGAATGGAGAAACAATACCACTGTTTTTAGCGGTAAAATTCAAGCAACAGAGCTCACAGTTATTTTTTTTAACCGTAAAATCTTGTTGTTTTAATGTTTTTTTTGTATTTTTGTTTTTTGTATTTTCTCGTAAAGTTATTACTTTTTATTGCAAAATGGTGACATTTGTCATATAAAATTCAGATTTTTATCACAATATTGCCAATTTTTTTGTTGTTCAAAAATGAGGACTTTTGTCATCATTTTGCCAAGTAAAATTCTGATTATTGTTATAATATTGCCCAAATTTTAAGTTTTCTTATAAAATTGTGACTTTTGTCGAGTAAAATTACGACTCTTTTCTTACAATTGCCAAAATGTTAAGCTTTTCTTGTAAAATTGCGACTGCTATTGAGTAAAATTCCAACTTTTATCATAATGTTGCACAAATGTAAATTTTTCTTGTAACATTTTGACTTGCGTGGAGTAAAATTACAACTTTTATTATAATACTGCCAACATTCTAAGTTTTTCTTGTGAAATTGTGACCTTTTTCTTGTGAAATTCCAACCCATTTTTCACAATATATATATATATATATATATATATAATACATAAACAATATATTTTTTTACATGTTTTTTTTTATTTTTATTTTTTTATTTTTTTTATGTTTGTATATGAAAAAAAAACAGTACTAAAGTTGATTTTACGGTAAAAAAAAAAACTCAGTGGGCGGAAATACATAAACAATATATTTTTTTACATAGGCTGCTAAAAAAATTATTTACATTTTACTTTAAAAACTGGCAACTCAGTCACCAGAATTTTACAGTAAAAGCAGTGTTTTTTTTTACAGCATACAAAAAAATTGAATAAATGGAATGGAATGGAGAAACAATACCACTGTTTTTATCGGTAAAATTCAAGCAACAGAGCTGACAGTTATTTTTTTTTACCGTAAAATCTTGTTGTTTTAATGTTTTTTTTGTTTTTTTGTTTTTTATGTTTGTATATGAAAAAAAAAACAGTACTAAAGTTGATTTTACGGTAAAAAACTCAGTGGGCGGAAATACATAAACAATATATTTTTTTACATAGGCTGCTAAAAAAATTATTTACATTTTACCTTAAAAACTGGCAACTCAGTCACCAGAATTTTACAGTAAAAGCAGTGTTTTTTTAACAGCATACAAAAAAATGGAATAAATGGAATGGAATGGAGAAACAATACCACTGTTTTTAGCGGTAAAATTCAAGCAACAGAGCTGACAGTTATTTTTTTTAACAGTAAAATCTTGTTGTTTTAATGTTTTTTTTGTTTTTTTGTTTTTTGTATTTTCTCGTAAAGTTATTACTTTTTATTGCAAAATGGTGACATTTGTCATATAAATATCAGATTTTTATCACAATATTGCCAATTTTTTTGTTGTTCAAAAATGAGGACTTTTGTCATCATTTTGCCAAGTAAAATTCTGATTATTGTTATAATATTGCCCAAATTTTAACTTTTCTTATAAAATTGTGACTTTTGGCGAGTAAAATTACGACTCTTTTCTTACAATTGCCAAAATGTTAAGCTTTTCTTGTAAAATTGTGACTTTTGTCGAGTAAAATTACGACTCTTTTCTTACAATTGCCAAAATGTTAAGCTTTTCTTGTAAAATTGCGACTGCTATTGAGTAAAATTCCAACTTTTATCATAATGTTGCACAAATGTTAATTTTTCTTGTAACATTTTGACTTGCGTGGAGTAAAATTACAACTTTTATTATAATACTGCCAACATTCTAAGTTTTTCTTGTGAAATTGTGACCTTTTTCTTGTGAAATTCCAACCCATTTTTCACTATATATATATATATATATATATATATATATATATATATATATATATATATATATATATATATATATATATATATATAAACAATATATTTTTTTACATAGGCTGCTAAAAAAATTATTTACATTTTACTTTAAAAACTGGCAACTCAGTCACCAGAATTTTACAGTAAAAGCAGTGGGGTTTTTTACAGCATACAAAAAAATTTAATAAATGGAATGGAATGGAGAAACAATACCACTGTTTTTAGCGGTAAAATTCAAGCAACAGAGCTGACAGTTTTTTTTTAACCGTAAAATCTTGTTGTTTTAATGTTTTTTGTTTTTTTGTTTTTTCTCGTAAAGTTATTACTTTTTATTGCAAAATGGTGACATTTGTCATATAAAATTCAGATTTTTATCACAATATTGCCAATTTTTTTTGTTGTTCAAAAATGAGGACTTTTGTCATCATTTTGCCAAGTAAAATTCTGATTATTGTTATAATATTGCCCAAATTTTAAATTTTCTTATAAAATTGTGACTTTTGTCGAGTAAAATTACGACTCTTTTCTTACAATTGCCAAAATGTTAAGCTTTTCTTGTAAAATTGCGACTGCTATTGAGTAAAATTCCAACTTTTATCATAATGTTGCACACATGTTAATTTTTCTTGTAACATTTTGACTTGCGTGGAGTAAAATTACAACTTTTATTATAATACTGCCAACATTCTAAGTTTTTCTTGTGAAATTGTGACCTTTTTCTTGTGAAATTCCAACCCATTTTTCACTATATATATATATATATATATATATATATATATATATATATGTATATATATATATATATATATATATATATATACATAATACATGAACAATATATTTTTTCACATAGGCTGCTAAAAAAATTATTTACATTTTACTTTAAAAACTGGCAACTCAGTCACCAGAATTTTACAGTAAAAGCAGTGGGTTTTTTACAGCATACAAAAAAATTGAATAAATGGAATGGAATGGAGAAACAATACCACTGTTTTTATCGGTAAAATTCAAGCAACAGAGCTGACAGTTATTTTTTTTTACCGTAAAATCTTGTTGTTTTAATGTTTTTTTTGTTTTTTTGTTTTTTATGTTTGTATATGAAAAAAAAAACAGTACTAAAGTTGATTTTACGGTAAAAAACTCAGTGGGCGGAAATACATAAACAATATATTTTTTTACATAGGCTGCTAAAAAAATTATTTACATTTTACCTTAAAAACTGGCAACTCAGTCACCAGAATTTTACAGTAAAAGCAGTGTTTTTTTAACAGCATACAAAAAAATGGAATAAATGGAATGGAATGGAGAAACAATACCACTGTTTTTAGCGGTAAAATTCAAGCAACAGAGCTGACAGTTATTTTTTTTAACAGTAAAATCTTGTTGTTTTAATGTTTTTTTTGTTTTTTTGTTTTTTGTATTTTCTCGTAAAGTTATTACTTTTTATTGCAAAATGGTGACATTTGTCATATAAATATCAGATTTTTATCACAATATTGCCAATTTTTTTGTTGTTCAAAAATGAGGACTTTTGTCATCATTTTGCCAAGTAAAATTCTGATTATTGTTATAATATTGCCCAAATTTTAACTTTTCTTATAAAATTGTGACTTTTGGCGAGTAAAATTACGACTCTTTTCTTACAATTGCCAAAATGTTAAGCTTTTCTTGTAAAATTGTGACTTTTGTCGAGTAAAATTACGACTCTTTTCTTACAATTGCCAAAATGTTAAGCTTTTCTTGTAAAATTGCGACTGCTATTGAGTAAAATTCCAACTTTTATCATAATGTTGCACAAATGTTAATTTTTCTTGTAACATTTTGACTTGCGTGGAGTAAAATTACAACTTTTATTATAATACTGCCAACATTCTAAGTTTTTCTTGTGAAATTGTGACCTTTTTCTTGTGAAATTCCAACCCATTTTTCACTATATATATATATATATATATATATATATATATATATATATATATATATATATATATATATATATATATATATATATATATATATATATAAACAATATATTTTTTTACATAGGCTGCTAAAAAAATTATTTACATTTTACTTTAAAAACTGGCAACTCAGTCACCAGAATTTTACAGTAAAAGCAGTGGGGTTTTTTACAGCATACAAAAAAATTTAATAAATGGAATGGAATGGAGAAACAATACCACTGTTTTTAGCGGTAAAATTCAAGCAACAGAGCTGACAGTTTTTTTTTAACCGTAAAATCTTGTTGTTTTAATGTTTTTTGTTTTTTTGTTTTTTCTCGTAAAGTTATTACTTTTTATTGCAAAATGGTGACATTTGTCATATAAAATTCAGATTTTTATCACAATATTGCCAATTTTTTTTGTTGTTCAAAAATGAGGACTTTTGTCATCATTTTGCCAAGTAAAATTCTGATTATTGTTATAATATTGCCCAAATTTTAAATTTTCTTATAAAATTGTGACTTTTGTCGAGTAAAATTACGACTCTTTTCTTACAATTGCCAAAATGTTAAGCTTTTCTTGTAAAATTGCGACTGCTATTGAGTAAAATTCCAACTTTTATCATAATGTTGCACAAATGTTAATTTTTCTTGTAACATTTTGACTTGCGTGGAGTAAAATTACAACTTTTATTATAATACTGCCAACATTCTAAGTTTTTCTTGTGAAATTGTGACCTTTTTCTTGTGAAATTCCAACCCATTTTTCACTATATATATATATATATATATATATATATATATATATATATATATATATATATATATATATATATATATATATATATATATATATATACATAATACATGAACAATATATTTTTTCACATAGGCTGCTAAAAAAATTATTTACATTTTACTTTAAAAACTGGCAACTCAGTCACCAGAATTTTACAGTAAAAGCAGTGGGTTTTTTACAGCATACAAAAAAATTGAATAAATGGAATGGAATGGAGAAACAATACCACTGTTTTTAGCGGTAAAATTCAAGCAACAGAGCTGACAGTTATTTTTTTTTACCGTAAAACCTTGTTGTTTTAATGTTTTTTTTGTTTTTTTGTTTTTTGTATTTTCTCGTAAAGTTATTACTTTTTATTGCAAAATGGTGACATTTGTCATATAAAATTCAGATTTTTTATCACAATATTGCCATTTTTGTTGTTGTTCAAAAATGAGGACTTTTGTCATCATTTTGCCAAGTAAAATTCTGATTATTGTTATAATATTGCCCAAATTTTAAGTTTTCTTATAAAATTGTGACTTTTGTCGAGTAAAATTACGACTCTTTTCTTACAATTGCCAAAATGTTAAGCTTTTCTTGTAAAATTGCGACTGCTATTGAGTAAAATTCCAACTTTTATCATAATGTTGCACAAATGTTAATTTTTCTTGTAACATTTTGACTTGCGTGGAGTAAAATTACAACTTTTATTATAATACTGCCAACATTCTAAGTTTTTCTTGTGAAATTGTGACCTTTTTCTTGTGAAATTCCAACCCATTTTTCACAATATATATATATATATATATGTATATATATATATATATGTATATATATATATATATATATATATATATATATATATGTATGTGTGGGAAAACAAATCACAAGACTACTTCATCTCTACAGGCCTGTTTCATGAGGGGTTCCCTCAATCATCAGGAGATGAAACAGGCCTGTAGAGATGAAGTAGTCTTGTGATTTTTTTTCTCACACATACATATATTGCGCTCTACTACGGTATCGAGCACTATTTTTTGGATAACCTTATTAAGACATATATATATATATATATATATATATATATATATATATATATATATATATATATATATATATATATATATATATATACAGTATATAAATGTATGTATGTATGTATATATATGTGTGTATATATGTATATATATATATATGGGGGTGTGTAGATATGCACTTTGTTTTTGTTTCCACTTTCTATCCCCTCCTGTTACAGTCTGACTGCGGCAAAACAAAAATTCCAAACTTTAAATAAAGTTAGATATAAAGAAGTATCATACACTTAAATTTATTTATTTATTTTATTTTTTTTTTTTTTAAGTGAATCTGTACAGCAGATACGTTTATCTTGTTTATAATATTATCCCATGTGGTTAGGCAGGACATGGAAAAATAAAATAAAATAGCAATTGTTCAAATTAATCAATTCATTAGTTAATGATGGTGTATTATTTGTTTTTGACGAGCTGCTTTGTTTATATTTTTATTGTATTGTATTTTTATGTCAAGGGCTTCTAATATGATGTTTTTCCACCAACGTCTGCTTACTAACAAGTCAAAGTATTTGGGGCCCATTTTCATATTTTTTTCATGAAAAAAACCCCCATTAAAAAACTATATTTTCGTCAGCTTTGTCTTATAGGTGACAATGAATATTATTATCCATAGTTAGTATCAAAACTTTGACATTTAGTAATTATATTACAACATTCAACAAAACTTAACTTGTGGGCCGCAAATGGCCCCTGTGCCGCACTTTGGACACCTCTGCTCTACAGTTTAGTTGGTGCAGTGAGCACAAACAACAATAATCAATTAATTAATGCAACGGGAATATATATCTAATTAAATTTGTTGTAACATTTCACCCGGTATAATTTCACACATTTACAGATTTGTCTACTGGTGGATGTTTCCATACTAAAGGGCCCCGGGTTTGAATCCCTTGCTCTTGTACATTTGTTTCAAAAGGTTTAAGTAGATTTATCGTATTTTTCGGACTATAAGTCGCAGTTTTTTTCATAGTTTGGCCGGGCTCCAGTGCGACTTATATATGTTTTTTTCCTTTTTTATTACCGTATTTTCCGCACCATAAGGCGCCCTGGATTATAAGCCGCGCCTTCAATGAACGGCATATTTCAAAACTTTGTCCACCTATAAGCCGCCCCGTGTTATAAGCCGCATCTAACTGCGCTAAAGGAATGTCAAAAAAACAGTCGAATAGGTCAGTCAAACTTTAATAATATATTGAAAACCAGCGTGATGTGGGCGCGCATGGAGTCGTATATCAACATGGACGGAGCTGCGTGAAAAAAGCCACCCGGCCTCTTCGCGTAAACTTAAACTTACCTTAACCACTCGCTCATCTTTTCTTCATCCATCCCTTCGAGTTAGCTTTTATGATGACGCCGGCTGGAAAGGTCTCTTTTGGCAAGGTCTTCCTTTTGAATATCACCATGGGTGGAAGTTTCTGGCCATTAGCATGGCAAGCTAGAACCACAGTGAAGGATGACTTCTCATTCCCTGTGGTGCGAATATTCACCGTACGTGCTCCCGTTGTATCCACAGTGCGGTTCACAGGAATGTCAGTTGCTATGAAATAGTAATCCGTGTGCGGATGGAGAGATTGCGTCTTTTCATGAACCGGATCCCTGTCGTTTAGTAGGAGCCATTTTGTGGTCTTTACAGATGTAAACACACAAAGGAAATTAAGTACGGTAATATCTGCGCGCTTTTTCTTCTTCTACGCGGGCGGGTGGTTGCTTACAGTAGAAGAAGAAGCGCTTCCTGTTCTATGGGGGCGGGTGCTTACCTTGGCGGTTGCTTGCGTAGAAGAAGAAGCGCTTCCTGTTCTACCGGGAAAAAAGATGTTACCGTAGTTATGAGACCGAAACTTTATGAAAATGAATCTTAATATTTATCCATATATAAAGCGCACCGGGTTATAAGGCGCACTGTCAGCTTTTGAGAAAATTTGTGGTTTTTAGGTGCGCCTTATAGTGCGGAAAATACGGTATGCATTTTCGGCAGGTGCGACTTATACTCCAGTGCGACTTATACTCCGAAAAATACGGTAATCAGTTCGGTACGCTTATACAGCCAATCAGGTAACAGTATCAGCTATCAAGTTTGGTTGCGCCATCTTGTTGTCTCGCGGTTGATTCTTTGCATGGAGTGAGAAGAGAAAGTAAAAGTGAGTGCTGCAGAGACCAAAGAAATAGGGAAAAGTCTAAATCAGGGTTTTTTTGTTTTTAACGGACTATAGTCAGACCAATGTGGTCTGTACATTTTGCAAGGCGTTTGTCCCCACCAAGACCGTTAAAACCACACCACCTTCGCCGTGCTTACCCTTTAGAGCACAGCTGTTGCACTAAATACTCTCAGGTTTCCCTTTTTTACATTTTTCACCCTTTGCACTATTTTGTTACACTTTTTGAAGCATTCATCTTAAGAGGTTGTTGTTAGTGTTCAATGTTATTTTACAATTGTGTTTCCTTCCTGCCTTGATAGCTGAGGGGATTATAATCAAAAGAAGGTTACATTTGAATTACACACGTTTACATTCTTCCACTGGTCCTTATTTTCGTCTTCAATAGGCCATAGAACACATTAATAATTATCGATGTCGACCGATATAAAACACTTATATCATAATACAGTTTTTGGCAATATCACCCAGCCTTACTATGAGGTCAGTCCTTGTCTTTATGCTCGAATGATTGTCCTTACGGAGCTCTCACTCCTCTTCTTTTCTATTTTTTGTCGCTGCACTGAAGCAGAGCACTTGTGTGATTAGAAGAGTAGATCACACACACACACACACACACACACACACACACACACACACACACACACACACACACACACGCACACACACACATTCTTGTCACTATTACCTCCTCGAGACCTCTGAAAAATGCCTACCTCTTTAGGACCACCCTTTCTAAATATATAATGATTTGTATTTACAATATTAATTTTATATATATATATATATATATATATATATATATATATATATATATATATATATATATATATATATATATATATATATATATATACATATATATATATTGTGAAAAATAGGTTGGAATTTCACAAGAAAAAGGTCACAATTTCACAAGAAAAATTTAGAATGTTGGCAGTATTATAATGAAAGTTGTAATTTTACTCAACGCAAGTCAAAATGTTACAAGAAAAATGTAACATTTGTGCAACATTATGATAAAAGTTGGAATTTTACTCAATAGCAGTCGCAATTTTACAAGAAAAGCTTAACATTTTGGCAATTGTAAGAAAAGAGTCGTAATTTTACTCAACGAAAGTCACAATTTTATAAGAAAACTTAAGATTTGGGCAATATTATAACAATAATCAGAATTTTACTTGGCAAAATGATGACAAAAGTCCTCATTTTTGAACGAGAAAAAAATTGGCAATATTGTGATAAAAATCTGAATTTTATATGACAAATGTCACCATTTTGCAATAAAAAGTAATGACTTTACGAGAAAATATTGCAATATTACAGAAGCAGAAAGAATATCAGAAATTGTTCCCAACTTTATAAGAAAATAGTCGACACATTTTGAGAAAAAGACTGCTTTTAGTTAATTGTTTAATCTGCATCATTTACTGCAAGTTATTACAGTATGTCTCTATAAACATATATATATATATATATATATATACATATATATATATATATATATATATATATATATATATATATATATATATATATATATATATATATATATATATACTATGAAAATATAAAAAAGCTTGTTGTGAAAAATGCGTTGGAATTTCACAAGAAAAAGGTCACAATTTCACAAGAAACATTTAGAATGTTGGCAGTATTATAATGAAAGTTGTAATTTTACTCAACGCAAGTCAAAATGTTTCAAGAAAAATTTTACATTTGTGCAACATTATGATAAAAGTTGGAATTTTACTCAATAGCAGTCGCAATTTCACAAGAAAAGCTTAACATTTTGGCAATTGTAAGAAAAGAGTTATAATTTTACTCGACAAAAGTCACAATTTTATAAGAAAACTTAAAATTTGGGCAATATTATAACCATAATCAGAATTTTACTTGGCAAAATGATGACAAAAGTCCTCATTTTTGAACGAGAAAAAAATTGGCAATATTGTGATAAAAATCTGAAATTTATATGACAAATGTCACCATTTTGCAATAAAAAGTAATAACTTTACGAGAAAATATTGCAATATTACAGAAGCAGAAAGAATATGAGAAATTGTTCCCAATTTTATAATTGGGCGGTATAGCTCGGTTGGTAGAGTGGCCGTGCCATCAACTTGAGGGTTGCAGGTTCAAACCCTGCTTCCGCCATCCTAGTCACTGCCATTGTGTCCTTGGGCAAGACACTTTAACCACCTGCTCCCAGTGCCACCCACACTGGTTTAAATGTAACTTAGATATTGGGTTTTCACTATGTAAAGCGCTTTGAGTCACTAGAGAAAAGCGCTATATAAATATAATTCACTTCACTTCACTATAAGAAAAAAGTCGACACATTTTGAGAAAAAGACTGCTTTTAGTTCATTGTTTAATCTGCATCATTTACTTCAAGTTATTACAGTATGTCTCTATAAACATGTAAACATGTATACATATATATATATATATATATATATATATATATATATATATATATATATATATATATATATATATATATAAACACACACACATATATGTATAAATATGTATATATATATATATATATATATATATATATATATATATATATATATATATATATATATACATGCAGTATATATATACAGTGTATATATATATATATATATATATATATATATATACATACAGTATATATATACAGTGTATATATATATATATATATATATATATATATATATATATATATGTATGTATATATATATATATATATATATATATATATATATATATATATATATATATATATATATATGTCTTAATAAGGTTATCCAAAAAATAGTGCTCGATACCGTAGTAGAGCGCAATATATGTATGTGTGGGAAAAAAAATCACAAGACTATTTCATCACTGTTCCCTCAATCATCAGGAGATTTTCTCCTGATGATTGAGGGAACCCCCTCATGAAACAGGCCTGTAGAGATGAAATAGTCTTGTGATTTTTTTCCCCACACATACATATATATATATATATATATATATATATATATATATATATATATATATATATATATATATATATATATATATATAATACATTTTGGCCAAATGGGGCGCATTTAAATTTCTTACACACACTTGTTATTATACATGTTGGCCAGAGGGGGAGCACTTCAAATTTTTTACACACACTTGTTATTTCATATGTTGACCAGAGGAGGCGCACTTTTAAAAGCGACACACAGTCAATTTGAAAACTTTTTGGGACCACCCTAATATTGATAGATTTCACCACCAGGGGTGCAAATGAGACATTCTTTATTACAGTGGTTCTCAACCTTTTTTCAGTGATGTACCCCCTGTGAACATTTTTTTTAATTCAAGTACCCCCTAATCAGAGCAAAGCATTTTTGGTTGAAAAAAATAGATAAAGAAGTAAAATACAGCACTATGTCATCAGTTTCTGATTTATTAAATTGTATAACAGTGCAAAATATTGCTCATTTGTTGTGGTCTTCTTTAACTATTTGGAAAAAAAGATATAAAAATAACTAAAAACTTGTTGAAAAATAAACAAGTGATTCAATTATAAATAAAGATTTCTACACATAGAAGTAATCATCAACTTAAAGTGCCCTCTTTGGGGATTGTAATAGAGATCCATCTGGATTCATGAACTTAATTCTAAACATTTCTTCACAAAAAAAGAAATCTTTAACATCAATATTTATGGAACATGTCCACAAAAAAATCTAGCTGTCAACACTGAATATTGCATTGTTGCATTTCTTTTCACAGTTCTTTTTGACAGACATTTAAAAAAAATCTCACGTACCCCTTGGTATACCTTCAAGTACCCCCAGGGGTACGCGTACCCCCATTTGAGAACCACTGCTCTATTAGATGCAATGGTTTTCC
>NC_084560.2:43410420-43490420 GCF_033978685.3 Nerophis lumbriciformis
TGGTCCTCACAACTACAGAAGTAAAATATTTTGTTTTTACTTTGTGTGTTTTGCATTCTGAAGTGAGGTTGCAACTCTCTACTCCCATCTAGTGGTAGATATACATTTTTTCCATCATTCTAGCTATAGTGGAAAGGGGGGCCCTCCCAATCTACTAACCAAACGTGGGTCCACACAAAGTAGGCAAGACATGTATGTGTGTGTGTGTGTGTGTGTGTGTGTTCTTGTATTTCTAGCCTTCTTGAGACATCAGCAAGGAAAAGTGCCGTCCATATGAGGACCCGTGAACAAGTTCGGAGGTCTCAAGAAGGTAGAGAAATACAAAAATATGTGTGTGTGTGTGTGTGTGTGTGTGTGTGTGTGTGTGTTCTTGTATTTCTACCGGTCTTGAGACATCAACAGGGAAAAGTACCTTCCATATGAGGACCCGTGAACAAGTTCGGAGGTCTCAAGAAGGTAGAGAAATACAAAAATATGTGTGTGTGTGTGTGTGTGTGTGTGTGTGTGTGTGTGTGTGTGTGTGTGTGTGTGTGTGTGTGTGTGTGTGTGTGTGTGTGTGTGTGTGTTCTTGTATTTCTACCGGTCTTGAGACATCAACAGGGAAAAGTACCTTCCATATGAGGACCCGTGAACAAGTTTGGAGGTCTCAAGAAGGTAAGAAATACAAAAATGTGTGTGTGTGTGTGTGTGTGTGTGTGTGTGCACTTGTCTCACCATCCTTGTGTGGACATACACTTGACAAACCGACCTTTTGACTTGTGAGGACATTTTCCTGGTCCTCACAACTACAGAAGTAAAATATTTTGTTTTTACTTTGTGTGTTTTGCATTCTGAAGTGAGGTTGCAACTCTCTACTCCCATCTAGTGGTAGATATACATTTTTTCCATCATTCTAGCTATAGTGGAAAGGGGGGCCCTCCCAATCTACTAACCAAACGTGGGTCCACACAAAGTAGGCAAGACATGTATGTGTGTGTGTGTGTGTGTGTGTGTGTTCTTGTATTTCTAGCCTTCTTGAGACATCAGCAAGGAAAAGTGCCGTCCATATGAGGACCCGTGAACAAGTTCGGAGGTCTCAAGAAGGTAGAGAAATACAAAAATATGTGTGTGTGTGTGTGTGTGTGTGTGTGTGTGTGTGTGTTCTTGTATTTCTACCGGTCTTGAGACATCAACAGGGAAAAGTACCTTCCATATGAGGACCCGTGAACAAGTTCGGAGGTCTCAAGAAGGTAGAGAAATACAAAAATATGTGTGTGTGTGTGTGTGTGTGTGTGTGTGTGTGTGTGTGTGTGTGTGTGTGAGTGTGTGTGTGTGTGTGTGTGTGTGTGTGTGTTCTTGTATTTCTACCGGTCTTGAGACATCAACAGGGAAAAGTACCTTCCATATGAGGACCCGTGAACAAGTTTGGAGGTCTCAAGAAGGTAAGAAATACAAAAATGTGTGTGTGTGTGTGTGTGTGTGTGTGTGTGCACTTGTCTCACCATCCTTGTGTGGACATACACTTGACAAACCAACCTTTCTGTGAGGACCTTTTGACTTGTGAGGACATTTTCCTGGTCCTCACAACTACAGAAGTAAAATATTTTGTTTTACTTTGTGTGTTTTGCATTCTGAAGTGAGGTTGCAACTCTCTACTCCCATCTAGTGGTAGATATACATTTTTTCCATCATTCTAGCTATAGTGGAAAGGGGGGCCCTCCCAATCTACTAACCAAACGTGGGTCCACACAAAGTAGGCAAGACATGTATGTGTGTGTGTGTGTGTGTGTGTGTGTGTGTGTGTGTGTGTGTGTGTGTGTGTGTGTGTGTTCTTGTATTTCTGGCCTTCTTGAGACATCAGCAAGGAAAAGTGCCGTCCATATGAGGACCCGTGAACAAGTTCGGAGGTCTCAAGAAGGTAGAGAAATACAAAAATATGTGTGTGTGTGTGTGTGTGTGTGTGTGTGTGTGTGTGTGTGTTCTTGTATTTCTACCGTTCTTGAGACATCAACAGGGAAAAGTACCTTCCATATGAGGACCCGTGAACAAGTTTGGAGGTCTCAAGAAGGTAAGAAATACAAAAATGTGTGTGCGTGTGTGTGTGTGTGTGTGTGTGTGCACTTGTCTCACCATCCTTGTGTGGACATACACTTGACAAACCAACCTTTCTGTGAGGACCTTTTGACTTGTGAGGACATTTTCCTGGTCCTCACAACTACAGAAGTAAAATATTTTGTTTTACTTTGTGTGTTTTGCATTCTGAAGTGAGGTTGCAACTCTCTACTCCCATCTAGTGGTAGATATACATTTTTTTCCATCATTCTAGCTATAGTGGAAAGGGGGGCCCTCCCAATCTACTAACCAAACATGGGTCCACACAAAGTAGGCAAGACATGTATGTGTGTGTGTGTGTGTGTGTGTGTGTGTGTGTGTGTGTGTGTGTGTGTGTGTGTGTGTGTGTGTGTGCACTTGTCTCACCATCCTTGTGTGGACATACACTTGACAAACCAACCTTTCTGTGAGGACCTTTTGACTTGTGAGGACATTTTCCTGGTCCTCACAACTACAGAAGTAAAATATTTTGTTTTACTTTGTGTGTTTTGCATTCTGAAGTGAGGTTGCAACTCTCTACTCCCATCTAGTGGTAGATATACATTTTTTCCATCATTCTAGCTATAGTGGAAAGGGGGGCCCTCCCAACCTACTAACCAAACGTGGGTCCACACAAAGTAGGCAAGACGTGTGTGTGTGTGTGTGTGTTACAAAGTTCAAGTACCCATGATTGTCACACACACACACTACGTGTGGCGAAATTATTCTCTGCCTTTGACCCATCGCCCTTGATCACCCCCTGGGAGGTGAGGGGAGCAGTGAGCAGCAGCGGTGGCTGCGCCCGGGAATCATTTTTTGGTGATTTAACCCCCCAATTCCAATTCTTGATGCTGAGTGCCGAGCAGGGAGGTAATGGGTCCCATTTTTTATAGTCTTTGGTATGACTCGGCCGGGGTTTGAACTCACAATGTGTGTTGGGTGTATGTGTGTGTGTGTGTGTGTGTGTGTGTGCGTGTGTGTGTGTGTGTGTGTGTGTGTATGTGTGTGTGTGTGTGTGTGTGTGTGTGTTCTTGTATTGCTACCCTTCTTGAGACATGAAGAAGTAAAAGTATCTTCCATATGAGGAGGTGTGAACAAGTGATGACATAAATCATGGTCCCAATAACATTGCATCTAATAGAGAATGTCTCATTTGCACCCGAAATCGATCAAAATGAGGGTGGTTCCAAAAAAGAGGGATTTTTCAAATTGACTGTGTGTCAACATATGAAATAACAAGTGTGTGTAAGAAATTGAAATGGCCCTTTGGACAAAATGTATTAAAAAAAAAAAATCTAATAAATATGTATATAGAGACATACTGTAATAACTTGAAATAAATAATGAAGATTAAAAAAAAATTACAAACAAAAAAATTTAAAATAAAAAAAGGAACTAAAAACAGTCTTTTTCTCACACTTATAAAATTGGGAACAATTTCTCATATTCTTTCTGCTTCTGCAATATTGCAATATTTTCTCGTAAAATAATTACTTTTTTTATGTAAAATTATTACTTTTTAATGCAAAATGGTGACATTTGTCTTCTAAAATTCTGACTTTTATCACAGTATCGCCAATTTTTTTGTTGTTCTTGTAAAATAGTGACATTTTTTGAGTAAAATCATGACTTTTGTCATCATTTTGCCAAGTAGAATTCCGATTGTTATTATAACATTGCCAACATTTTAAAGTTTTCTTATAAAATTGTGACTTTCGTGGAGTAAAATTACGACTCTTTTCATGAAATTGCCAAAAGTTGAAGCTCTTCTTGTAAAATTGCGACTGTTATTGAGTAAAATTCCAACTTTTAGAATAATACTGCACAAATGTTCAGTTTTTCTTGTCGAAATTTGACTCGCGTTGAGTAAAATTACGACTTTTTCTATAATACTGTTCTTGTAAAACTCCAACTCATTTTTCACAATGAGCTGTTTTACATTTGCATAGTATGTATATATTATTAATGTTGTAAATACAAATATTTATACATCTAGAAATACAAGACTGTGTGTGTGTGTGTGTGTGTGTGTGTGTGTGTGTGTGTGTGTTCATGTATTTCTACCCGATTCTTGAGACATCAAGGGGAAAAAAAAGTGCCTTCCATATGAGGTCCGGTGAACAAGTTAGGACCGAAATCATGGTCCCAATACGGAAAAACCATCCATCCATCCATTTTTCTACCGCTTGTCCCTTTCGGGGTGGCGGGGGAAAACCATTGCATCTAATAGAGAATGTCTCATTTGCACCCCTGCTGGTGAAATATATTAAAATTAGGCTGGTCCCAAATAAGTTGACGGTGCGTCGGTATTAAAAGTGCTCCCCCTCTGATCAACATATGAAATAACAAGTTTGTGTAAAAAAAATGTAACCATCCATACATCCATCTATCCATTTTTCTACCGCTTGTCCCTTTCGGAGTTTCGGGGGAAAACCATTGCATGTAATAGAGAATGTCTCATTTGCACCCCTGGTGGTGACATCTATCAAAATAAGGGTGGTCCCAAAAAAGTTGACTGTGTATCGGTATTAAAAGTGCTCCCCCTCTGGTCAACATATGAAATAACAAGTGTGTGAAAGAAATTGAAATGCGCCCCGTTTTGACAAAATGATTAATAATTAAAAAAAGAACTAAAAGGTTTTAAAAGTGCTCCCCCTCTGATCAACATATGAAATAACAAGTTTGTGTAAAAAAAAAAATGTAACCATCCATACATCCATCTATCCATTTTTCTACCGCTTGTCCCTTTCGGAGTTTCGGGGGAAAACCATTGCATGTAATAGAGAATGTCTCATTTGCACCCCTGCTGGTGACATTTATCAAAATAAGGGTGGTCCCAAAAAAGTTGACTGTGTATCGGTATTAAAAGTGCTCCCCCTCTGGTGAACATATGAAATAACAAGTGTGTGTAAGAAATTGAAATGCGCCCCGTTTTGACAAAATGATTAATAATTAAAAAAATAACTAATAATATATATATATATATATATATATATATATATATATATATATATATGTGTGTGTGTGTGTATGTATGTATGTAGAGACATACTTTAATAACGAAGTAAATAATGAAGATTAAAAACTAATTACAAAAAAAAAAGATTAATTTAAAGCTTACCTTTTGTATATTTGCATAGTATGTATATATTATTAATGTTGTAAATACAAATCTTTATATATCTAGAAAGGGTGGTCGTAAAGAGGTAGGCATTTTTCAGAGGTCTCAAGAAGGTAACCATTACAAGAATATGTTTGTGTGTGTGTGTGTGTGTGTGTGTGTTCTTGTATTTCTACCCTTCTTGAGACATCAACAAGTAAAAGTACCTTCCATATGAGGAGGTGTGAACAAGTGATGACATAAATCATGGTCCCAATAACATTGCATCTAATAGAGAATGTCTCATTTGCACCCCTGGTGGTGAAATCTGTCGAAATTAGGGTGGTCCCAAAAAGTTGACTGTGTGTCGGTTTTAAACGTGCTCCCCCTCTGGTCAACATATGAAATAACAAGTGTGTGTAAGAAATTGCCAAAATTAATAATAAAAAAAATAAATAAATAAAATATATATATATATATATATATATATATATATATATATATTTATATATATATATATATATATATATATATATATATATATATATATATATATATATATATATATATATATATATATATCCATCCATATCCATCTATCTTCTTCCGCTTATCCGAGGTCGGGTCGCGGGGGCAGCAGCCTAAGCAGGGAAGCCCAGATTTCCCTCTCCCCAGCCACTTCGTCCAGCTCCTCCCGGGGGATCCCAAGGCGTTCCCAGGCCAGCCGGGAGACATAGTCTTCCCAACGTGTCCTGGGTCTTCCCCGCGGCCTCCTACCGGTCGAACTTGACTGTGTATCGGTATTAAAAGTGCTCCCCCGTCTGGTCAACATATGAAATAACAAGTGTGTCTAAAAAAATTGAAGTGATCCCCCCTCTGGCCAACATATGTAATAACAAGTGTCTGTAAGAAATTTAACTAAATTGGTCCTAAAGAGGTAGGCATTTTTCAGAGGTTTCAAGAAGCTAATACATACAAGTGTGTGTGTGTGTGTGTGTGTGTGTGTTTGTGCTGTCATGTCTGTGTTATCATGTTTTGTTTTAGTCATGTTCGGTTTTGTTTTTGGACTTTTTGTGCACGTTTGTTTGTTTTGTCACCATAGCAACCATTAGTATCCACCTGTCACGTCACGCACCTGTTTCACGTTTTGAGTCACGCACCTGTTTTCACTAATCATGTCTGTAGTATTTAAGTTCATTGTTTTCAGTTTGTCTTTCTGGCGACATCCGGATTCATACCCCTGTCACACTCTGTCTACCTCTGCGCACTTCATAGTCTATGCCAAGTAAGTTTTTGTTTATTAATGCCACAGTTAGTGTTTTTGTTTCATTGTTCACAGTTTCTGCCTATGTGCAAGTTTTGTTTTCAATAGCCTAGTTTTGTACCTCCGCCATTGTGCGCGCTTTTCGTTTGTTCTTTTTTGATGTATTAAATAAAACATGCACTTACATTCGCGCCTCGCCCGAGCCAACTTTCCGTTGCCTTCCGGAAAAGCAAACACCCAGGACCAAGTCGTGACATGTGCGTGCGTGCGTCCATCCATCCATCCATCCATCCATTTTCTACCGCTTGTCCCTTTCGAGGTCGCGGGGTGTGTGTGTGTAATTTGGTGTTAATTTGGTGTAGCAAATTAAGGTTTGAGACCAGCCAAAATGAACGTATATAGAATGAGCGTATATAAAATGAGCTTATTATGACATCCACTGTTCAGTTTTGATATCTTGTTCAGTTATCATATTATCATTTGCAAGTATGACTTTAAGTTGCAATTACATTTCCTAGTTCAACACGTGTATGGTGTGTTTTTTTTTTGTTGGGCCCTAAAAAGTGTTAATACTGCAAGTATTGTACTCATTATGCACCAGCTGTTTGATTGCAACGTGCATCTTAGTTATAGTTTTCATGAACAAATTTGGAGGTGTTCAAAATCTCCGTGTAAAATCACGAATGCTAATCCGTAGCATGTCAATAGCAAAGCCAATGTATATTAGCATCAAGCTAGTGCATTTTTTTAGAAAAGTGGAGCTTTATTTATGTTGGAGTGTATTTTTGAGTCAATTGCTTTGTTGGCATTGAAAACTGCGACATTGCCTACAGGTAGTTTGGCTGAGTCCGCTCTCAGTGCTGCTGGAGTGATCTCCAAGTGCCAAAGGGCGGTCGAGGCGTGATGTCAGCTATGTCAAAAACTACCGGATTTGGCCTCCCTCCTTTGTTATGAAAAATACCTTTTAAATCATTTTAAAATGGTCCCAAAATATATATTTTTTTAATTTGCCATGTTGGTTGCTGTTTGACGGCCAAAGAAAGTAGTCATGTTTAAATTTCTTAATTAGCGTCTTGAGAAAATTTTGCAGTACGATGTGTCCCCTCATGATGCATTGACTTTATCACTGACTGTATAACGACTTTCCGGTAAATTCTGTGCTTAAGGAGCATGTGCGGTCAAAATAAAACGTGCGAATAATCTACGTGTACTAGAGATGCGCGGATAGGCAATTTATTTCATCCGCAACCGCGCCAGAAAGTCGTCAACCATCCGCCATCCACCCGATGTAACGTTTGATCAGAACTGCACCCGCCCGCCATCCGCCCGACCTAATATAGATGATGCAAGGCATTAGTGAGCCTGCCAACTACTCCGGTTTTCCCGTAATTCGTACGGTTTTCATCAACCTATTCCGGGTTTTTCATTAATTTAAAAAAAAAAAAAGGGGGAAAACTACGCGAATTGCACCTTGTGCAGACAAGATTTTTCGATCGGACACGGAGGAATTAGCGATGTAAAAGACCACGTTGGGACAAAAAAAACACAAGTCTAATGCCGTTGCTAGCGATACAAGTGGAAAACTTTCAACGTTTTTCGTCGCCCAAACAGATTCTTTGGATGTGATAAATGCCGAAGTTTTATTTACGGAGGCAATATTTGAGCATGGATTTCCAATCGCACTGGCTGATCACATGGGACAGTTAAATATTTGTAATGCAACCTTTAAAAATCATTACGCGGTGATCGCGGTCCCAAAAATAAACTTTTCTTGCATGATAATGTCCAGAAAAATTCGCTTTATATTACTATAGAGTCCTTTTAACGAATGAGTTTGATGGTTTATCACAAACCTTAAATGAAAGAAGTCCTTTGTTCTCCTGCACCATGGCCTTGCTTCGTGTTTGGTGCGCAAGCTTTATAACCTCACTGAGGTTATAAAGCTTTTGCCTGTTAAAGAAAGGAGACTGATCCAATGCAGCACAGACTTTCGCGTGCCACGCTGTCACGACCCAGACGCACACCAGTGCGCAATCATATGGGAGCCGCGCTGAGCGCACCTCCAAGCGCGTCTCGCTGCCGGCGACGGCCGGGTATATGGGCCCGACGCTCCAGCGCCAATCATTTTCAGGGCTAGTTGATTCGGCAGGTGGGTTGTTACACACTCCTTAGCGGGTTCCGACTTCCATGGCCACCGTCCTGCTGTCTATATCAACCAGGGTGAGCCCCACCCCTTTCGTGAGCGCACTGCGCGCGGAGTGACCCCTGTTACGCGCCCCCGGCAACAGGGGTGGCGGGCAGGTAAGCTGCGCGGGCGGAGCGCGCGGAGTGACCCCTGTTACGAGCCCCCGGCCACGGGGGTGGCGGGCAGGTAAGCTGCTTACCTGCTGCGCGTGACGCCGGCCGCGGCGAAGGCGGACGAGGCGGGGTGTCGGTGCGGTGGGCGCGGTAGTGACCTTGGATGTGCGTCGGGCCCTTCTCGCGGATCGCCTCAGCTACGGCTCCCGGTGGGGCCCTCTCGGGGGAAGGGGCCTCGGTCCCGGACCCCGGCGAGGCGTCCCTTCTCCGCTCCGTAAAAGTGTCCATCTCTTTTCTTTTTTTTTCTTCTGTTGTGGCATATGCTGCAGGTGCCTGCTCGTTTTTCGTATGTGGGTAACAACATTTAACTATGTATATATATTTCCCAATTGGTTTAACTGCCACCCGCAAAAAAAAAAAAAAACTAAATAAATAAATAAATATATCTAATTAATCCACCCGACCCGACCCGCGCGCGGATAAAATCTTATTTTTTTTAATTTCATCCGCCCGATCCACGGATAATCCGCGGACTCCGCGGTTGTGTCCGCAAACCGCGCATCTCTAACGTGTACACATGGTTAATGTTGAAAACATTTTTGTGATGAGTCACATGCGCTAATGTGCTAACTCTCACTGCCCTCATTATTAAATATTGCACCACTGATCTTCCTCAGATTTAACATAAAGCTATAAAATGTGGATGCTTTGATCCGATAGCTTAGCATGATTACATTTGATTGGCTTTTAGTATTTTCAATGCAAAAAATGTACCAAAGTAGCCCTTATCAGATTATTGATTATGTTCAAATTGCATTTGATTGGCACCTCTCGGCTGCATTCATTCAGCATGTGCGTGTGTTTAGTCCAATTCCGCTAAAAAGTGACTCATCTCTTGCCCACGAGTCCTTGTCTCGCCTCTTTTCACTTGAAGGACGACGCCGGAAGATATTTTTATTTCATCTTTACTGAAATGAATCTGGGTGTTTTGATAGCACCCTGATTTTTAATTTATTTTGTATTTTTTTGGCATTGGTGGAGGATTAGTTTTAAATCCGATTTCGTCTGTAAGTGACAGGATGAACGGACCGGCTATATCTGTAAATCTCAATTAGGGCCGTAGATTATGTTGCGTCGGACCAGTTCTTCCTCCAAGGGAATCTAAGTTACTGGTCAATCCCAAGTTCTTTCGATGACATATATGCTGAATAAGAAGGACCATCAAGACAGAATTGGAATATTTTCATGTTTTACTAAAGCTTTAGGAGTTCAACTTAACCAAAACATTCATATCGGCTACTCTAAGGGGACGGCGTGGCGCAGTGGAAGAATGGCCGTGCACGACCCGAGGGTCCCTGGTTCAATCCCCACCTAGTACCAACCTCATCATGTCCGTTGTGTCCTGAGCAAGACACTTCACCCTTGCTCCTGATGGGTGCTGGTTAGCGCCTTGCATGGCAGCTCCCTCCATCAGTGTGTGAATGTGTGTGTGAATGGGTGAATGTGGAAGTAGTGTCAAAGCGCTTTGAGTACCTTGAAGGTAGAAAAACGCTATACAAGTACAACCCATTTATCATTTATTTATCATTTACTCTAGTTGATCTGGCATTCCAGGGGAAAACCCAACTTCTTTTCACACAAAGAAAACCCCCATCTCCCCCTCGCATCACTGATAAGAAACCAGTGGGGGAGGTCTTCACATTCCAAAGGTGAAGACACTAACCAGGCATCTGAAATGTCTGAAGAAACCGGTAGAAGGAACAAAGGAAAAGTACTATCCGATCTAAACATGGCTATGTAAAAAGAAAGAACTCTTAAACATATATGCATCCTTCCACAATTACTAGATTATCGATTATCTTTTGTGTTATGGGTTTGTACAGGGGAAGAAGACGGCACAGTCGTTTAACTCTATATTTATTTATATATACACACAATATATATATATATATATATATATAAATAAATGAAGTGTGTAAATAACCCAAAAATGTGTATGGTGTGCGACTATGTGTCGGAATTAAATGTCGAGTGTTACCAGTAGTGTTGAGCGAGGGGCAAGGCTGGCTCGGGGTCCTTGAGCAGGAAGGTAGTCGGGGGCAATAGAGAGGCGTCAAAGTCCGTGTCCAGGCGGGACTTCGAGATCGAAAAGGTGCAGTCAGAGAACCAGAGGGGAACACAGGGAGACGAGACACACAGCTCGTAACGCGGGTCCCTGAGGTAGACTGCTGGAAGACGACGAGGGGGACACGAGGGGGTGAAACACAGAGAGAGAGTATGCACATAGCTAGTAAAATATCGGCTTACTGTACAGGAACAGGTAGCTACGTTCTGGCCCGGGATAGCAGGTTGCTCTGGCTTAAGAAGGCGGGTCCTCTCATCAGCGACAGGTGCGTTAATCGCTGATGATTGAATGCAGCTGCTTGCTGCAGCCGGAGTGGTGCGGAGTTGAATGCGCGCTGAGGTGCGCCCGGGCCGTGACATTATGGCACTAAATGATTCTCACAAGTCCTTCCTATAGGGTACAGGCATATTCTCAGTAGTACCTGATATTTATATATTTATGAATAAAGACCCTACTACCAAAAGTCCCCCTGTTTGAAACCATGTCTCTATAATCCCAGATAGTTCTTATACAATAGGTAAGGTTGTATTTTTGCCTCATTCTTGTGAGAATCCTACGCGTGACTGAAGCATTAGGGAGCGGGGGTTGGTTAATTTAGCCAGAATTAGCTGCAGTGTGCTCAAACAACCACCAGGTGGCATCTGTGAGTACATACTAATGTATCATCTTTGTCTTTTCTGGAACTATCGGGTCGGTGGTGCGTTCTTCACTCACTTTAAGTGAGGCAAAAAACTAACCCAGACCTACTTATTGTAGTGATGTCGCAAGCTGGGACAACGCCATTCCTTCATTCCGGATCCGGGCCGGGACTTATCTCGCAAAGACCCGCTCACCTTAGCTCCTCTCAGAGGAAGGTCCCAGATTGTCCCGTTGTCGTCACACCACACTTCGGCGCAAAGTGCCGGAGGCAGTACAAAGACAAGGGGAGAAAAGCCTTTTCTATGCCCTCTGTGGCCATGTTCCCTACATTTTTATTTTTTTTTACTCTTACATGCACACACAGAGTTCAGGTGATTGTATTCTTCTCCCTGGGGCTTTCGAGGAAGTCGTTGTAATGTCGATGCTTTGTGCTCATGGAGAAACCATACAAGTGCAGCTCCAAGCACTATCCAACAATATAGATATTAGAGATGCGCGGTTTGCGGACACAACCGTGGAGTCCGCGGATTATCCGCGGGTCGGGCGGTTGAAATTAAAAAAAAATTAGATTTTATCCGCGGGTCGGGTCGGGCGGTTGAAATAAAAAATAAAAAAATTTAAATAGATTCAGGCGGGTGGCAGTTAAACCAATTGGGAAATATATATACATAGTTAAATGTTGTTACCCACATACGAAAAACGAGCAGGCTCCTGCAGCATATGCCACAACAGAAGAAGAAAAGAAAAAAAGGGATGGCAACGCCGGCAGCAAACGTGGTACGCGACAAACTAAAAAAGGGAATACTAAAGACCAGGGGAAAGAAAGGCCAGAAAAGTTCAGCGTGGACTCGTTTTTATGAGGTTGTAAATCAGGATGATAGTAATGCTGGCTACGTGATTTGCAAAAGCTGCGACGCTGTTTATGTCTACGACAGTCACAAAACCGGGACATCTAACATGGTGCATCACATTTGTGCAAAACCCCGAACCTCCACAAACACCCTGAGCATGAGCAGTTTCGTCCGCCGTGATCCCAGAAGAGTGCCACAGGATGTTAAAACAAGATAGAACGCAGCTGCCTGCAGCAGTTTGAGTGGCGCGAGCGCGCTTGGAGGCCGGTGCGCTCTGCGCGGCTCCCAGATGATTGCGCATTGGTGTGCGTCTGGGCCGTGACTGCGTGGCACGCATTGAATGTCTCTGCTGCATTGGATCAGTCTCCTTTCTTTAACAGGCAAAAGCTTTATAACCTCACTAATGCCTTGCATCGTCTATATTAGATATATAACAACGGGCGGGTGCGGTTTTGATTAAATGTTAGTTCGGGTGAATGGCGGATGGTTGACGACTTTTGTGATGCGGTTGCGGATGAAATAATTGCCTATCCGCGCATCTCTAATAGATATGGTCATTCCCCTTTGGTGCAGTACGTAAAGCCACCAGAGAGGTCGCTGTTGAGCTCAGAATGTCCACAGATCTTCACAGGACTTCCTGTATGGAAACTCTTTTTTCATTCTAATCTTTTACTCTTTTTTGTGCCCCCTTGCAGATCCCCAGCTCAAGGGTATAGTGACCAGGTTATATTGCAGACAGGGATACTACTTGCAAATGAATCCCGATGGCTCTCTTGATGGCACCAAGGATGACAGCAGTAATTCCTGTAAGTCTTCTCCTATTTTGTTATAAAACTTCATCAACTGCGCCAATTTGTTGCTAGGCAGATTTTCCCAGGGCACGGCCATCGGTGCCCCATAAACCAATGACATATGCCAGACACACAAATGCATACTTGCCAACCTTGAAACCTCCGATTTCGGGAGGCGGGGGGTGTGGTCAGGGGTGGGGCGGGGCGTGGTTGGGGGCGTGGTTAAGAGGGGAGGAGTATATTGACAGCTAGAATTCACCAAGTGAAGTATTTCATACATATATATATATATATATATATATATACATCCTGAAAATATGCAAACAAAACTGTGTTTAGAAAATTGATACTTCAAACTTGCATAAATAAATCTTAAGGAATCTAACATAACTTGGCTTCTGAGAGCTTCAAAATGTAATGAATAAAATGCTAAAGTTGTTGATAAACAAGCAATTATTTTAATAATTAAATATGGTCATTTTAAATGAATTATTATGATCATTTAAAATTAATTATTTCAGATATGTTTATTTTAATGTATAATTCTATGGCTGGATGTAATAAGGAGTCAGAAAAAATACAAATGAAAATACAATAAATTTTGATGTTTTTAGCAAAATATAGTAAAAATGTATTTCGTTTTTGTTTTTTTTAATTAGTAAATATATTTATTTTTAGGTAAGATAAACATAATAATACATGGAGCTGGAGGGGGCGTGGCCTCCAGCTCCGGCTGAAAATCGGGAGATTTTGGGGAGAATATTTGTCCCGGGAGGTTTTCGGGAGAGGCGCTGAATTTCGGGAGTCTCCCGGAAAATTCGGGAGGGTTGGCAAGTATGCACAAATGTAGGTGTTTAAATGGCAGTATTTACCTATTTTGTTCTGCCACTTGTTGCTAGGCAGAATTCACAAAGGGCAACATATTTTGTACCCCATTGGGTTTTTAGCCCTTTAGACCTCAAAGCCCAACTTTTCCATTACAGACGGGCCCCGGGGCCCACTCAAATATTACCATTGACCTAGTAAATATTACTCCTGATATTTTATTTATTTTGTATTTTTTTGGCATTGGTGGAGGATTAGTTTTAAATCCGATTTCGTCTGCAAGTGACGGGATGAACGGACGGGCTATATCTGTAAATCTCAATTAGATTATGTTGCGTCGGACCAGTTCTTCCTCCAGGGGAATCCAAGTTACTGGTCAATCCCAAGTTCTTTCGATGACATATATGCTGAGTAAGAAGGACCATCAAGACAGAATTGGAATATTTTCAAGTTTTACTAAAGCTTTAGGAGTTCAACTTAACCAATACATTCATATCGGCTACTCTAGTTGATCTGGCATTCCAGGGGAAAAACCAAACTTCTTTTCACACAAAGAAAACCCCCATCTCCCCAGACGGGCCCCGGGGGCCACTCAAATATTACCATTGACCTAGTAAATATTACTCTTGATATTAATCGTATTTAACAATTATATCTAACCTACTTACAGTTTACAACCTTCTTAAATGTTACGAAAGTGTGTGTTAATCACAAAGATTATGATCAAGTTTACAGTAGGTCAGGCTGATGAATTAAATCAGTGTTTTTCAACCACAGTCTGGTGTGCCGTGGGAGATAATCTAATTTCACCTATTTGGGTCAAAAATATTTTTTGCAAACCAGTAATTATAGTCTGCAAATGATGTGTCGTTGTTGAGTGTCGTTGCTGTCTAGAGGTCGGCAGAGTAACCGTGTAATACTCTTCCATGTCAGTAGGTGGCAGCCGGTAGCTAATTGCTTTGTAGATGTCAGAAACAGCGGGAGGTAGTGTGCAGGTAAAAAGGTGTCTAATGCTTAAACCAAAAATAAACAAAAGCTGAGTGCCCCTAAGAAAAGGCATTGAAGCTTAGGTAAGGCTACGCAGAATGAAACAAAAACTGAACCGGCTACAAAGTAAACAAAAACAGAATGCTGGACGACAGCAAAGACTTACTGTGGAGCAAAGGCGGCGTCCACAAAGTACATCCGAACATGACATGACAGTCAACTATGTCCCCACAAAGAAGGATAAAAACAACTGAAATATTCTTGACTGCTAAAACAAAGTAGATGCGGGAAATATCGCTCAAAGGAAGACATGAAACTGCTACAGGAAAAGACCAAAAAAAAGGGAAAAAGCCACCAAAATAGGAGCGCAAGACAAGAACCAAAACACTACACACAGGAAAACAGCAAAAAATGGCTCAAAAAAGGTGGAAAAACACTGAATTAAATAGTGCAAAAGAAGGGACTCATAAAAACTGATGAAAAATAGAACTACTACATACAATTAGGCATTGCTAACATATATACATTCTAATTAAATCAACAGTAAACAATAATAATATATATGTTTCTTTAATGAAATTAAAATGCAAATGAAAATACAGTTTCACTACTTTAGTCATAATTTTTGCACTTAAAGACACTTCTCTAAGACTTTCGCTCCAGACTTCCTCTGTTTGTTTCATATTGACATTTTTGCCACAAGTGGTGGAAAAGTGTATTAAACCACCGAGAAGCACAGGTTTTTTGGCGGCTCTCTAGGGGGCGCTCGTCGCCCAACATTTGGTCCCGCCCCTATGGTTAAGAAACACTGCCATAGGCCAAAAAACACTTTGATGCCCGTCATTCCCACTAGGATGTTGAGCTGACAATGCAGGAAAGAGCACATGTTTGTTGTGTGGTCACTTGTTGCTAGGCAGGATTCAGGAAGTGCCAAAATAATTTGTGCTCCATTAGCCAATGAAAAACTGTTCTATGCCGTCCACACCCACTAGACTGTTTTTTTTTTTATACAACGTTTACTTTATTGTGAGGTAGCTTTTGTGCAGAAGAAAATAATGTATATTACAGTTTGGCCACTTGTTGCTAGGCAGAATTCATAAAGGGCAAAGTTTTTTGTGCCCCGTCTCTAAATGAAAAAAAAATGTCAATGCCCTCTATGTCCATAAGGAGTAATACAGAGCTGACAGCTCATGAACAGGACCGGTGTACAATTAGGCCACTTGTTGCTAGGCAGATTTCATGAAGGGCAAAATCATTTGTGCCCCATCTCTTAATGAAAACATTTTTCTATGCCCTCCATGTCCACTAGGAGTAATACAGAGCTGACAGCTCATGAACAGGACCGGTGTACAATTAGGCCACTTGTTGCTAGGCAGAATTCATGAAGGGCAAAATCATTTGTGCCCCATCCCTAAATGAAAAACAAAATTCAATGCCCTCTATGTCCATTAGGAGTAATACAGAGCTGACCGCTCATGGACAGGACCTGTTTACAGTTTGGCCACTTGTTGCTAGGCAGAATTCATGAAGGGCAAAATAATTTGTGCCCTGTCTCTAAATGAAGAAAATGTTCCATACCCTTTATGTCAATTAGGAGTAATACAGACCCGACAGCTCATGAATAGGACCTGTTCACAATTCGGCCACTTGTTGCTAGGCAGAATTCATGAAGGGCGAAATAATTTGTATTGTGCCCCATCTCTAAATGCAAAACATGTTCAATGCCCTTTATGTCCATTAGGAGTAATACAGAGCTGACAACTCATGGACAGGACCGGATTACAATTAGGCCACTTGTTGCTAGGCAGAATTCATGAAGTGCAAAATCATTTGTGCCCCATCTCTAAATTAAAAAAAAAATTCAATGCCCTTTATGTCCATTAGGAGTAATACAGAGCTGACCGCTCATGAACAGGACCTGTTTACAATTAGGCCACTTGTTGCTAGGCAGAATTCATGAAGGGCAAAATAATTTGTGCCCCAGCTCTAAATGCAAAAACATGTTCAATGCCCTATATGTCCATTAGGAGTAATACAGAGCTGACCGCTCATGGACAGGACCTGTTTACAGTTTGGTCACTTGTTACTAGGCAGAATTCATGAAGGGCAAAATAATTTGTGCCCTGTCTCTAAACGAAGAAAATGTTCTATGCCCTTTATGTCAATTAGGAGTAATACAGACCCGACAGCTCATGAAAAGGACCTGTTTACAATTTGGCCACTTGTTGCTAGGCAGAATTCATGAAGGGCGAAATAAGTTGTATTGTGCCCCATCTCTAAATGCAAAAACATGTTCAATGCCCTTTATGTCCATTAGGAGTAATACAGAGCTGACAACTCATGGACAGGACCTGTTTACAATTAGGCCATTTGTTGCTAGGCAGAATTCATGAAGGGCAAAATCATTTGTGCCCCATCTCTAAATTCAAAAACATGTTCAATGCCCGTTATGTCCACTAGGAGTAATACAGCCCTGACAGCTCATGAACAGGACCTGTTTACAATTTGGCCACTTGTTGCTAGGCAGAATTCATGAAGGGCAAAATCATTTGTGCCCCGTCTCTAATGAAAAACATGTTCAATGCCCTTTATGTACATTGAGAGTAATACAGACCCGACAGCTCATGAACAGGACCTGTTTACAATTTGGGCACTTGTTGCTAGGCAGAATTCATGAAGGGCAAAATAATTTGTGCCCCAGCTCTAAATGCAAAAACATGTTCAATGCCCTCTATGTCCATTAGGGGTAATACAGAGCTGACAGCTCATGGACAGGACCTGTTTACATTTTGGCCACTTGTTGCTAGGCAGAATTCATGAAGGGCAAAATCATTTGTGCCCCATCCCTAAATGAAAAACAAAATTCAATGCCCTCTTTGTCAATTAGGAGTAATACAGACCCGACAGCTCATGAATAGGACCTGTTTACAATTAGGCCACTTGATGCGAAGCAGAATTCATGAAGGGCAAAATCATTTGTGCCCCAGCTCTAAATGAAAAAAAATATTCAATGCCCTCTATGTCAATTAGGAGTAATACAGACCCGACAGCTCATGAACAGGACCTGTTTACAATTAGTCCACTTGATGCGTAGCAGAATTCATGAAGGGCAAAATCATTTGTGCCCCATCTCTAAATTAAAACAAAATTCAATGCCCTTTATGTCCATTAGTAGTAATACAGAGCTGACCGCTCATGAACAGGACCTGTTTACAATTAGGCCACTTGTTGCTAGGCAGAATTCATGAAGGGCAAAATCATTTGTGCCCCAGCTCTAAATGAAAAAAAATATTCAATGCCCTCTATGTCAATTAGGAGTAATACAGACCCGACAGCTCATGGACAGGACCTGTTTACAATTTGGCCACTTGTTGCTAGGCAGAATTCATGAAGGGCAAAATCATTTGTGCCCCATCTCTAAATGCAAAAACACGTTCAATGCCCTCTATGTTAATTAGGTGTAATACAGAGTTGACAACTCATGGACAGGACCTGTTTACAATTTGGCCACTTGTTGCTAGGCAGAATTCATGAAGGGCAAAATAATTTGTGCCCCAGCTCTAAATGCAAAAACATGTTCAATGCCCTTTATGTCCATTAGGAGTAATACAGAACTGACAGCTCATGAACAGGATCTGTTTACAGTTTGGCCACTTGTTGCTAGGCAGAATTCATGAAGGGCATAATCATTTGTGCCCCATCTCTAAATGCAAAAACTTGTTCAATGCCCTTTACTAGGAGTAATACAGACCCGACAGCTCATGAACAGGACCTGTTTACAATTAGGCCACTTGTTACTAGGCAGAATTCATGAAGGGCAAAATCATTTGTGCCCCATCTCTTAATGAAAAAAATGTTCTATGCCCTCCATGTCCACTAGGAGTAATACAGAGCTGACAGCTCATGAACAGGACCTGTTTACAATTTGGCCACTTGTTGCTAGGCAGAATTCATGAAGGGCAAAATCATTTGTGCCCCATCTCTTAATGAAAAAAATGTTCTATGCCCTCCATGTCCACTAGGAGTAATACAGAGCTGACAGCTCATGAACAGGACCGGTGTACAATTAGGCCACTTGTTGCTAGGCAGAATTCATGAAGGGCAAAATCATTTGTGCCCCATCCCTAAATGAAAAATAAAATTCAATGCCCTCTATGTCCATTAGGAGTAATACAGAGCCGACCGCTCATGAACAGGACCTGTTTACAGTTTGGTCACTTGTTACGAGGCAGAATTCATGAAGGGCAAAATAATTTGTGCCCCGTCTCTAAATGAAGAAAATGTTCTATGCCCTTTTTGTCCACTAGGAGTAATACAGACCCGACAGCTCATGGATAGGACTTATTTACAATTTGGCCACTTGTTGCTAGGCAGAATTCATGAAGGGCGAAATAAGTTGTATTGTGCCCCATCTCTAAATGCAAAAACATGTTCAATGCCCTTTATGTCCATTAGGAGTAATACAGACCTGACAACTCATGGACAGGACCTGTTTACAATTAGGCCACTTGTTGCTAGGCAGAATTCATGAAGGGCAAAATCATTTGTGCCCCATTTCTAAATTCAAAAACATGTTCAATGCCCATTATGTCCACTAGGAGTAATACAGCTCCGACAGCTCATGAACAGGACCTGTTTACAATTAGGCCACTTGTTGCTAGGCAGAATCCATGAAGGGCAAAATCATTTGTGCCCCGTCTCTAATGAAAAAAATGTTCTATGCCCTCTATGTCCATCAGGAGTAATACAGACCCGACAGCTCATGAACAGGACCTGTTTACAATTAGGCCACTTGTTGCTAGGCAGAATTCATGAAGGGCAAAATCATTTGTGCCCCATCTCTAAATGCAAAAACACGTTCAATACCCTCTATGTTAATTAGGTGTAATACAGAGTTGACAACTCATGGACAGGACCTGTTTACAATTTGGCCACTTGTTGCTAGGCAGAATTCATGAAGGGCAAAATAATTTGTGCCCCAGCTCTAAATGCAAAAACATGTTCAATGCCCTTTATGTCCATTAGGAGTAATACAGAACTGACAGCTCATGAACAGGATCTGTTTACAGTTTGGCCACTTGTTGCTAGGCAGAATTCATGAAGGGCATAATCATTTGTGCCCCATCTCTAAATGCAAAAACTTGTTCAATGCCCTTTACTAGGAGTAATACAGACCCGACAGCTCATGAACAGGACCTGTTTACAATTAGGCCACTTGTTACTAGGCAGAATTCATGAAGGGCAAAATCATTTGTGCCCCATCTCTTAATGAAAAAAATGTTCTATGCCCTCCATGTCCACTAGGAGTAATACAGAGCTGACAGCTCATGAACAGGACCTGTTTACAATTTGGCCACTTGTTGCTAGGCAGAATTCATGAAGGGCAAAATCATTTGTGCCCCATCTCTTAATGAAAAAAATGTTCTATGCCCTCCATGTCCACTAGGAGTAATACAGAGCTGACAGCTCATGAACAGGACCGGTGTACAATTAGGCCACTTGTTGCTAGGCAGAATTCATGAAGGGCAAAATCATTTGTGCCCCATCCCTAAATGAAAAATAAAATTCAATGCCCTCTATGTCCATTAGGAGTAATACAGAGCCGACCGCTCATGAACAGGACCTGTTTACAGTTTGGTCACTTGTTACGAGGCAGAATTCATGAAGGGCAAAATAATTTGTGCCCCGTCTCTAAATGAAGAAAATGTTCTATGCCCTTTTTGTCCACTAGGAGTAATACAGACCCGACAGCTCATGGATAGGACTTATTTACAATTTGGCCACTTGTTGCTAGGCAGAATTCATGAAGGGCGAAATAAGTTGTATTGTGCCCCATCTCTAAATGCAAAAACATGTTCAATGCCCTTTATGTCCATTAGGAGTAATACAGACCTGACAACTCATGGACAGGACCTGTTTACAATTAGGCCACTTGTTGCTAGGCAGAATTCATGAAGGGCAAAATCATTTGTGCCCCATTTCTAAATTCAAAAACATGTTCAATGCCCGTTATGTCCACTAGGAGTAATACAGCTCCGACAGCTCATGAACAGGACCTGTTTACAATTAGGCCACTTGTTGCTAGGCAGAATCCATGAAGGGCAAAATCATTTGTGCCCCGTCTCTAATGAAAAACATGTTCAATGCCCTTTATGTACATTGAGAGTAATACAGACCCGACAGCTCATGAACAGGACCTGTTTACAATTTGGCCACTTGTTACTAGGCAGAATTCATGAAGGGCAAAATAATTTGTGCCCCAGCTCTAAATGCAAAAACATGTTCAATGCCCTTTATGTCCATTAGGAGTAATACAGAGCTGACAGCTCATGGACAGGACCTGTTTACAGTTTGGCCACTTGTTGCTAGGCAGAATTAATGAAGGGCAAAATCATTTGTGCCCCATTTCTAAATTCAAAAACATGTTCAATGCCCTATATGTCCATTAAGAGTAATACAGAGCTGACAGCTCATGGACAGGACGTGTTTACAATTTGGCCACTTGTTGCTAGGCAAAATTCATGAAGGGCAAAATCATTTGTGCCCCAGCTCTAAATGAAAAAAAAAATTCAATGGCGACTTGTCCAGGGTGTACACCGCCTTCCGCCCGATTGTAGCTGAGATAGGCTCCAGCGCCCCCCGCGACCCCAAAGGGAGTAAGTGGTAGAAAATGGATGGATGGATGCCCTCTATGTCAATTAGGAGTAATACAGACCCGACAGCTCATGGACAGGACCTGTTTACAGTTTGGCCACTTGTTGCTAGGCAGAATTCATGAAGGGCATAATCATTTGTGCCCCAGCTCTAAATGAAAAAAAAAATTCAATGCCCTCTTTGTCAATTAGGAGTAATACAGACCCGACAGCTCATGAATAGGACCTGTTTACAATTAGTCCACTTGATGCGTAGCAGAATTCATGAAGGGCAAAATCATTTGTGCCCCATCTCTAAATTAAAACAAAATTCAATGCCCTTTATGTCCATTAGTAGTAATACAGAGCTGACCGCTCATGAACAGGACCTGTTTACAATTAGGCCACTTGTTGCTAGGCAGAATTCATGAAGGGCAAAATCATTTGTGCCCCATCTCTAAATGCAAAAACACGTTCAATGCCCTCTATGTTAATTAGGTGTAATACAGAGTTGACAGCTCATGGACAGGACCTGTTTACAATTTGGCCACTTGTTGCTAGGCAGAATTTATGAAGGGCAAAATCATTTGTGCCCCATAAACCAATAAAAAAACTGTTTAAATCCCGTCATGCCCACACATTATTGCGTGGTAACTTGTTGCCGGGCAGATTTGGTGTACCACAACCAATAACACCGAATTAAATTGGAAGTTTTTGCTCTGTCCGAAAACACGAGCATAATATCTTGCAGTTGGGAATGTCAATCAGCAGGGCGCTAATGACGGTAAGACATTTTAAATAATTAACTTCCTGAGGAACTGCTATCAAATTACAGACAGTCATTCATTATCAGCTATTATTCATAGGCCGCATAAAAAAGTCTTTTTTTTTTCCTTTCTCAAAGTAAAGGTGATTCACCGTAGGCGCACACGCTTTGAATTTAAATCAAGTCGGGGGGGAAATTGTGATTTATTTACCCTCATTAGCATTAATAACGATCTCTTTCAGCTGCAAATTAGCTAAACTTTTGCGCAGCTTTGATTTATGCTAACAAGTGGTGAAACTTCCAAACCTCACAGTCATCCAGGATGTGGCAGTAGGTGGAGGAAGAGGGGTGTGGCGTTGGGTATTAATAACCTGGATGTAACACAGCTTTGGGCGAGCTGCTCCGTTGCGACACTTCACATTAGCATGATTAGCCTGACAGCTTGAGGAGATGTGACGCATGTCACTTCACATACACTAGGTTCAACAACACCCGGTGGACCATACTAGAAGATGTATTGCCATTTTTCTATGTTGGATTTTTCAAGTGTTTTTCACTTTGTAAACATCATACGTATTAATAAATAAAAAGTAGAAGATATAGAATTAATTATATTTTGAAATTATAAAAAAAAATAGTATCCACATATATTAATTTCATAAAATTTCCAAAAAGACATTGCAAATGAAATGTTAGGCAAATAATTTGAATTTTGTATAATTATTATTGTTCTTGTTTTGCATTTTTATTTTATTTTATTTTATTATTTTTAATTTATTTTTTTTAAATTAATCAATCCAACAAAATAATACACAATAATAATACAATTTTAAGGATTTCCGATAAATGCTTATCGGAAATTATCGGTATCACAAAGTAAAATTTATGACTTTTTAAAACCTTAAATAAACCTTAAAGGCACTGCATTCGTCCCAGTCACATAATGTCTACGGCTTTCCACACCCACAAGTGAATGCAAGGCATACTTGGTCAACAGCCATACAGGTCACACTGAGGGTGGCCGTATAAACAAGTTTAGCACTGTTACAAATATGCGCCACAGTGTGAACCCACACCAAACAAGAATGACAAACACATTTCGGGAGAACATCCGCACCGTAACACAACATAAACACAACAGAACAAATACCCAGAATCCCTTGCAGCACTAACTCTTCCGGGACGCTACAATATACACCCCTCGCCGCTACCCTCTACCCTCCCGCCCACCTCAACCTCCTCATGCTCTCTCAGGGAGAGTAATTAAGAGTTGGACAATATCGGAATATCGGATATCGGCAAAAAAGCCATTATCGGACATCTCTATAATAGAATTAATTATATTTTGAAATTATAAAAATAAATGTTATCCACATATGTTAATTTCATTAAAAAATCCAAAAAGACATCGCAAATGAAATGTTGGGCAAATAATTTGAATTTTGTATAATTATTATTGTTCTTGTATTGCATTTTTATTTTATTTTATTTTATTATTTTTAATTTATTTTTTTTAAATTAATCAATCCAACAAAATAATACACAATAATAATACAATTCAAGGGATGCTGATATTATCGGCCGATAAATGCTTATCGGAAATTATCGGCCAATAAACCTTAAAGGCACTGCCTTCGTCCCAGTCACATAATGTCTACGGCTTTCCACACACACAAGTGAATGCAAACCATACTTGGTCAACAGCCATACAGGTCACACTGAGGGTGGCCGTATAAACAACTTTAACACTGTTACAAATATGCGCCACACTGTGAACCCACACCAAACAAGAATGACAAACACATTTCGGGAGAACATCCGCACCGTAACACAACATAAACGCAACAGAACAAATACCCAGAATCCCTTGCAGCACTAACTCTTCCGGGACACTACAATATACACCCCCCCGCTACCCTCTACCCTCTCGCCCACCTCAACCTCCTCATGCTCTCTCAGGGAGGGTAATTAAGAGTTGGACAATATCGGAATATCGGATATCGGCAAAAAAGCCATTATCGGACATCTCTGTAATAGAATTAATTATATTTTTAAATTGTAAAAATAAATGTTATCCACATATGTTCATTTCATTAAAAAGTCCAAAAAGACATCGCAAATGAAATGTTGGGCAAATAATTTGAATTTTGTATAATTATTATTGTTCTTGTATTGCATTTTTATTTTATTTTATTTTATTATTTTTAATTTATTTTTTTTAAATTAATCAATCCAACAAAATAATACACAATAATAATACAATTCAAGGGATGCCCGATAATATCGGACTGCCGATATTATCGGCCGATAAATGCTTATCGGAAATTATCGGCCAATAAACCTTAAAGGCACTGCCTTCGTCCCAGTCACATAATGTCTACGGCTTTCCACACACACAAGTGAATGCAACGCATACTTGGTCAATAGCCATACAAGTCACACTGAGGGTGGCCGTATAAACAAGTTTAACACTGTTACAAATATGCGCCACAGTGTGAACCCACACCAAACAAGAATGACAAACACATTTCGGGAGAACATCCGCACCGTAACACAACATAAACACAACAGAACAAATACCCAGAAACCCCTTGCAGCACTAACTCTTCCGGGACGCTACAATATACACCCCCTCCCCGCTACCCTCTACCCTCCCGCCCACCTCAACCTCCTCATGCTCTCTCAGGGAGGGTAATTAAGAGTTGGACAATATCGGAATATCGGATATCGGCAAAAAAGCCATTATCGGACATCTCTATAATAGAATTAATTATATTTTTAAATTGTAAAAATAAATGTTATCCACATATGTTAATTTCATTAAAAAGTCCAAAAAGACATCGCAAATGAAATGTTGGGCAAATAATTTGAATTTTGTATAATTATTATTGTTCTTGTATTGCATTTTTATTTTATTTTATTTTATTTTTTTTAATTTATTTTTTTAAATTAATCAATCCAACAAAATAATACACAATAATAATACAATTCAAGGGATGCCCGATATTATCGGCCGATAAACCTTAAAGGCACTGCCTTCGTCCCAGTCACATAATGTCGACGGCTTTCCACACACACAAGTGAATGCAATGCATACTTGGTCAATAGCCATACAAGTCACACCGAGGGTGGCCGTATAAACAACTTTAACACTGTTACAAATATGTGCCACACTGTGAACCCACACCAAACAAGAATGACAAACACATTTCGGGAGAACATCCGCACCGTAACACAACATAAACACAACAGAACAAATACCCAGAAACCCCTTGCAGCACTAACTCTTCCGGGACGCTACAATATACACCCCCTCCCCGCTACCCTCTACCCTCCCGCCCACCTCAACCTCCTCATGCTCTCTCAGGGAGGGTAATTAAGAGTTGGACAATATCGGAATATCGGATATCGGCAAAAAGGCCATTATCGGACATCTCTATAATATAATTAATTATATTTTTAAATTGTAAAAATAAATGTTATCCACATATGTTCATTTCATTAAAAAGTCCAAAAAGACATCGCAAATGAAATGTTGGGCAAATAATTTGAATTTTGTATAATTATTATTGTTCTTGTTTTGCATTTTTATTTTATTTTATTTTATTATTTTAATTTTTTTTTTTTTTAATTAATCAATCCAACAAAATAATACACAATAATAATACAATTCAAGGGATGCCCGATAATATCGGACTGCCGATATTATCGGCCGATAAATGCTTATCGGAAATTATCGGCCAATAAACCTTAAAGGCACTGCCTTCGTCCCAGTCACATAATGTCTACGGCTTTCCACACACACAAGTGAATGCAAGGCATACTTGGTCAACAGCCATACAGGTCACACTGAGGGTGGCTGTATAAACAACTTAAACACTGTTACAAATATGCGCCACAGTGTGAACCCACACCAAACAAGAATGACAAACACATTTCGGGAGAACATCCGCACCGTAACACAACATAAACACAACAGAACAAATACCCAGAATCCCTTGCAGCACTAACTCTTCCGGGACGCTACAATATACACCCCCTCCCCGCTACCCTCTACCCTCCCGCCCACCTCAACCTCCTCATGCTCTCTCAGGGAGGGTAATTAAGAGTTGGACAATATCGGAATATCGGATATCGGCAAAAAAGCCATTATCGGACATCTCTATAATAGAATTAATTATATTTTGAAATTATAAAAATAAATGTTATCCACATATGTTAATTTCATTAAAATGTCCAAAAAGACATCGCAAACTAAATGTTGGGCACATAATTTAAATTTTGTATGATTATTATTGTTTTTGTATGGCGTTTTTATATTTAATATATTGCATTTTTATTTTATTTTTTTAAATTAATCAATCCAACAAAATAATACACAACAATAATAATACAATTCCAATTCCAAACCTAACATTCAGAATAGCAATCAACAGAGTCATTGAGAGGACACACACACATGACACAAAACAATCCAAAAGCAGTCAAACAAAAATGAATAATATCAACAACAGTATCAATATTAAAATAAGAATTCCAACATAGCAGTGATTAGAAATCCCTCAGTGACATTATCATCACAGCTATTTATAAAAAAAATAAAAACATTGCATATTGCATTTTTATGAATAATACAATAAATCAGTTGTATTATTATTGAAAATAATTGTACATGTAATTTGATTAATTAATCAGTAAAAACACTAATGTACCCTACAAATGTATAATGTGTTATATAATTATTAGGGGTGTCCCGATCTGGTCCAAAACCAGCAAAAATCTACAAAACCCAAAGCCAGTGAAGTTGGCAATGGTAAATAAAAACAAAATACAATGACCAACACTATAGCTCTTGTCTCAAAGTACTGTCACCACCTGTCACATCACACCGTGACTTATTTGGAGTTTTTTTTTTGGTGTTTTTCCTGTGTGTAGTGTGTTGCGCTCCTACTTTAGTGGCTTTTCTTGTTTTGTTGGTATTTTCCTGTAGCAGTTTCATGTCTTCCTTGAGCGTTATTCCCCGCACCTGCTTTATTTTAGCAATCAAGACTATTTCAGTTGTGCGGACGCTATCCTTCTTTGTGTGGACATTGTTGATTGTCATGTCATGTACGGATGTACTTTGTGGACACGCCGTCTCTGCTCCACACGTGTAAGTCTTTGCTGTCGTCCAGCATTCTGTTTTTGTTTACTTTGCAGCCAGTTCAGTTTTAGTTTTGTTTTCCATAGCCATCGCTAAGCTTCAGTGCCTTTTCTTATTTTTGGTTTAAGCATTAGATACACCGTGTTACGATCCGCTGCCCGGATCATAGTTTGTTTATGTTTGAGTCACATGTTTTCAGCACCTTGATTTTGTTTGTGTTCAGTTGCCATGTCAACTGATTACATTCACCTGCCTCTGGTTAGTGTTCGGGACGCGCACCTGTTGCCCGGGCGCTAATCAGAGGGCTATTTAGTCTTTGCCCTGGCCTCACTCGGTCTGGCTTCCTAGTTTGTTCTTACACAACTGATGACGACGATTATTTCCTGTTTCTTAGCTACTAGTTCTCACGCTAGCTATTTTGGTTTACTAGCTCCCACGCTAGCCCTTTTGTTTTGCCTTTTGTACTACGTGTATGTTTTTTGTTATTCACCGTATGATTTATTTGTTTAATAAATCATTTTCCTACCTGCAAGCTGTGTCCGAAGCCGTCTGCATCCTTGGGAGAACCACACCCGCATCACTATGCGACCACGTCGTTACACACCGTTTACAAAGCAATTAGCTACCTGCTGCCACCTACTGATATGGAAGAGTATTACACGGTTACTCTGCCCAGCTCGAGACAGCACCGACACTCAACAACGGCACTTTATTTGCAGACTATAATTACTGGTTTGCGTGAAATATTTTGAACCCAAATAGGTGAAATGACATAATCTCCCACGGCACACCAGACTGTATCTCACGGCACACCTGTGTGAAAAACTTTAGAAGACACTGGCTTGAAGACCGGAGGCTGCGCCCTGAAGAGTAGGGGCATAGCAAGTTAGTGATGTACTGAGGGGCCCCACCATTCAATGCACGGAATGCCAGGACTTAAATTTTAACTAAATGCGGAATTTAATTAAGAAAATAAAGGGAATAACCTGTTCCGGTGTTAAAATGTGGTCATCACGAGTCTTTTTTAAAGGGGAACATTATCAGCAGACCTATGTAAGCGTCAATATATACCTTGATGTTGCAGAAAAAAGACCGTATATTTTTTTTAACCGATTTCCGAACTCTAAATGGGTGAATTTTGGCGAATTAAACGCCTTTCTAATATTCGCTCTCGGAGCGATGACGTCACAACGGGAAGCAATCCGCCATTTTCTCAAACACCGAGTCAAATCAGCTCTGTTATTTTCCGTTTTTTTCGACTGTTTTCCGTACCTCGGAGACGTCGTGCCTCGTCGGTGTGTTGTCGGAGGGTGTAACTGTCATGTCTGTGTAATCATGTTTTGTTTTAAGTCATGTTTTGTTTAGTTTCTGGCTTTTCACTCCCTTGTCTTGTTTGCATGATTACCCATTAGTTTCACCTGTTCCACGTTTGGACTCATTGTGCACTCTTGTTTGTCACCATAGCAACCATTAGTTTTCACCTGTCACGTCACGCACCTGTTTCACGTCTTGAGTCACGCACCTGTTTTCGTTAATCATGTCTGTAGTATTTAAGTTCAGTGTTTTTCAGTTTGTCTTGCTGACGACCTCACCACATTTATGCTCTGTCCATTCTTTCCATGTCCATTCTTCATGCAACTATTTTTGTCCAAGCCAAGTAAGTTTTTGTTCCATGTTTATAGTCTTTTTGGTTTCATAGTTTGTTCTCCGCCATTGTGCGTGTTTTTCGTTTGTACTTTTTTGCTATAGTCTTTTGGTTTCATAGTTTATTCTCCGCCACTGTGCGCGCTTTTCGTTTGTACTTTTTTTGATATATTAAAATAAATCATGTACCTTCATTCCCGTCTCGCCCGTGCCAACTTTCCGTTGCATCCCGGAAAAGCAAACACCCAAGATCAAGTCATGACAGTAACAACACGAACAGGGACGGATTCAAGTTGCACCAGTGGCCCAAAGATGCCAAAGTGGCAAGAAATTGGACGTTTGTTCGGCACACTTTACCGACGAAAGCTGTGCTACGACAGAGAGGGCAAGAATGTGTGGATATCCTGCGACACTCAAAGCAGATGCATTTCCAACCATAAAGTCAAAGAAATCTGCCGCCAGACCCCCATTGAATCTGCCGGAGTGTGTGAGCAATTCAGGGACAAAGGACCCTTGGTAGCACGGCAAGCAATGGCGGCAGTTTGTTCCCGCAGACGAGCGAGCTAAACCCCCTATTGACCCTAGCTTCCCTGGCCTGCTGACATCAACTCCAAAACTGGACAGATCAGCTTTCAGGAAAAGAGCGCGGATGAGGGTATGTCTACAGAATATATTAATTGATGAAAATTGGGCTGTCTGCACTCTCAAAGTGCATGTTGTTGCCAAATGCATTTCATATGCTGTAAACCTAGTTCATAGTTGTTAGTTTCCTTTAATGCCAAACAAACACATACCAATCGTTGGTTAGAAGGCGATCGCCGAATTCGTCCTCGCTTTCTCCCGTGTCGCTGGCTGTCGTGTCGTTTTCGTCGGTTTCGCTTGCATACGGTTCAAACCGATATGGCTCAATAGCTTCAGTTTCTTCTTCAATTTCGTTTTCGCTACCTGCCTCCACACTACAACCTGTCAAGACTAGTACTATGGCTTGGTTTGTTCTCCCGAGGTGCAAGTGAATTGGACTGGTCATGGCGTGAAGGTAAATACATATTTAATAATAACACTCAAACGAACAAAAGGCGCGCTCAAGGCGGATGTACAAACTTCCATCCATCCATCCATCCATCTTCTTCCGCTTATCCAAGGTCGGGTCGCGGGGGCAGCAACCTAAGCAGGGAAGCCCAGACTTCCCTCTCCCCAGCCACTTCGTCCAGCTCTTCCTGTGGAACCCCGAGGCGTTCCCAGGCCAGCCGGGAGACATAGTCTTCCCAACGTGTCCTGGGTCTTCCCCGCGGCCTCCTACCGGTCGGACGTGCCCTAAACACCTCCCTAGGGAGGCGTTCGGGTGGCATCCTGACCAGATGCCCGAACCACCTCATCTGGCTCCTCTCGATGTGGAGGAGCAGCGGCTTTACTTTGAGCTCCCCCCGGATGAGAGCCCCGCCACCCGGCGGAGGAAACTCATTTTGGCCGCTTGTACCCGTGATCCTGTCCTTTCGGTCATAACCCAAAGCTCATGACCATAGGTGAGGATGGGAACGTAGATCGACCGGTAAATTGAGAGCTTTGCCTTCCGGCTCAGCTCCTTCTTCACCACAACGGATCGATACAGCGTCCGCATTACTGAAGACGCCGCACCGATCCGCCTGTCGATCTCACGATCCACTCTTCCCTCACTCGTGAACAAGACTCCGAGGTACTTGAACTCCTCCACTTGGGGCAAGATCTCCTCCCCAACCCGGAGATGGCACTCCACCCTTTTCCGGGCGAGAACCATGGATGTACAAACTTGACTAATGAAAACAAAAGACTTGCAACGGGGGCAAAAAACTATGAACAATTAAACAAAACACTAACTGTGGCATGAATCGAAACAAAACTTACTTGACATGGCATGAAGTGCGCAGAGGTACATAGAGTGTGACAGGGGTAAGAATGCGGGGATGTCGTCAGGACGAACAACAGAAAATTAATGAACTTAAATACTATGGACATGATTAGTGAAAGCAGGTGCGTGACTCAAAATGTGAAACAGGTGCGTGACGTGACAGGTGAAAACTAGTGGTTGCTATGGTGACAAACAAGAGTGCACAATGAGTCCAAACGTGGAACAGGTGAAACTAATGGGTAATCATGCAAACAAGACAAGGGAGTGAAAAGCCAGAAACTAAACAAAACATGACTTAAAACAAAACATGATTACACAGACATGACACAACCATCCGTTTCAATACATGCGTAATCTGTTGAATCGCTTAAGCCGCTGAAATCCGAGTCTGAATCCGAGCTAATGTCGCTATAGCTTGCTGTTCTTTCCGCCATGTTTGTTTGTGTTGGCTTCACTATGTGACGTCACAGGAAAATGGACGGGTGTATATAACGATGGTTAAAATCAGGCACTTTGAAGCTTTTTTTAGGGATATTGCGTGATGGGTAAAATTTTGAAAAAAACTTCAAAAAATAAAATAAGCCACTGGGAACTGGCAGAATTTGTAGGCGCAGTCAAGGCTTTGAGGGGATCTGGTTTGGTGGCTGCAGGATTAGTTCTCTGCTTTTTGCAGATGATGTGGTCCTGATGGTTTCATCTGGCCAGGATCTTCAGCTCTCACTGGATCGGTTCGCAGCTGAGTGTGAAGCGACTGGGATGAGAATCAGCACCTCCAAATCCGAGTCCATGGTTCTCGCCCGGAAAAGGGTGGAGTGCCATCTCCGGGTTGGGGAGGAGATCTTGCCCCAAGTGGAGGAGTTCAAGTACCTCGGAGTCTTGTTCACGAGTGAGGGAAGAGTGGATCGTGAGATCGACAGGCGGATCGGTGCGGCGTCTTCAGTAATGCGGACGCTGTATCGATCCGTTGTGGTGAAGAAGGAGCTGAGCCGGAAGGCAAAGCTCTCAATTTACCGGTCGATCTACGTTCCCATCCTCACCTATGGTCATGAGCTTTGGGTTATGACCGAAAGGACAAGATCACGGGTACAAGCGGCCGAAATGAGTTTCCTCCGCCAGGTGGCGGGGCTCTCCCTTAGAGATAGGGTGAGAAGCTCTGTCATCCGGGAGGAGCTCAAAGTAAAGCCGCTGCTCCTCCACATCGAGAGGAGCCAGATGAGGTGGTTCGGGCATCTGGTCAGGATGCCACCCGAACGCCTCCCTAGGGAGGTGTTTAGGGCACGTCCCACCGGTAGGAGGCCGCGGGGAAGACCCAGGACACGTTGGGAAGACTATGTCTCCCGGCTGGCCTGGGAACGCCTCGGGGTCCCACAGGAAAAGCTGGACGAAGTGGCTGGGGAGAGGGAAGTCTGGGCTTCCCTGCTTAAGCTGCTGCCCCCGCGACCCGACCTCGGATAAGCGGAAGAAGATGGATGGAGATGGATGGATGGATGGGTAAAATTTTTTAAAAAACTTCGAAAAATAAAATAAGCCACTGGGAACTGGCAGAATTTCTAGACGCAGTCAAGGCGTTGAGGGGATCTGGTTTGGTGGCTGCAGGATTAGGTCTCTGCTTTTTGCAGATGATGTGGTCCTGATGGCTTCATCTGGCCAGGATCTTCAGCTCTCACTGGATCGGTTCGCAGCTGAGTGTGAAGCGACTGGGATGAGAATCAGCACCTCCAAGTCCGAGTCCATGGTTCTCGCCCGGAAAAGGGTGGAGTGCCATCTCCGGGTTGGGGAGGAGATCTTGCCCCAAGTGGAGGAGTTCAAGTACCTCGGAGTCTTGTTCACGAGTGAGGGAAGAGTGGATCGTGAGATCGACAGGCGGATCGGTGCGGCGTCTTCAGTAATGCGGACGCTGTATCGATCCGTTGTGGTGAAGAAGGAGCTGAGCCGGAAGGCAAAGCTCTCGATTTACCGGTCGATCTACGTTCCCATCCTCACCTATGGTCATGAGCTTTGGGTTATGACCGAAAGGACAAGATCACGGGTACAAGCGGCCGAAATGAGTTTCCTCCGCCGGGTGGCGGGGCTCTCCCTTAGAGATAGGGTGAGAAGCTCTGCCATCCGGGAGGAGCTCAAAGTAAAGCCGCTGCTCCTCCACATCGAGAGGAGCCAGATGAGGTGGTTCGGGCATCTGGTCAGGATGCCACCCGAACGCCTCCCTAGGGAGGTGTTTAGGGCACGTCCGACCGGTAGGAGGCCGCGGGGAAGACCCAGGACACGTTGGGAAGACTATGTCTCCCGGCTGGCCTGGGAACGCCTCGGGGTCCCACAGGAAGAGCTGGACGAAGTGGCTGGGGAGAGGGAAGTCTGGGCTTCCCTGCTTAGGCTGCTGCCCCCGCGACCCGACCTCGGATTAAGCGGAAGAAGATGGATGGACGGACTGGGAACTGATTTTTAATGGTTTTAACCATTCTGAAATTGTGATAATGTTCCCCTTTAACGAACTGTACAAGCACTTTCTTAACATGTAACATTTTAATCCCAACTGTCAAACAAGTGTCAAAATAAATCCCGTGTTACGATATTCTATGGTCCATAAACCACCTAACAACCAGACCCACGGTCTCCCTGGGACACCGAAGCCAACACCAATTTCCTGTGGCCTTTTCAAAAGACATTTAACGTCCCAGGCCAGGAAGGTTCCTGCTGCAAGTGGAGTCCATTACCATTCAGCGCATGCAGTCTGTTATAGCAAACTACAGGCCTATTAAAATCCACCATGCGGCCCTGATGGGCCCAGACCCGCCATCAACCTTTTCATTAGCGCTTTTACAGGAAGGTTGACGGGCTGCATGCGCTTGATTCACTGTTTTTTCCTGCCACGTGTGTTTCCGCCGCCGGGTGTTTGACGACAACGTTGTTATCTTTCAGCTTTGTTCAACCTTATTCCCGTGGGCCTCCGCGTCGTCGCCATTCAGTCTGTGAAGACGGGCTTGTACATCGCCATGAACGGGGAGGGTCATCTCTACACATCCGTGAGTCCAACACATATTGTCTCTTTTCTATGCACCAATTGGTTGGATTCATACCTTCAAACAGTTGTTCTTAAAAAGTGCTTCAGGTTGACATATTTGATATTAGATTTTACAACAAATAGCTATAATTAGTTTGTCAAGCGTTTATTTAATTTTTGCCAAACTGAAATTAATTACAGAATAAAGCCCGAATTGATTTAACTGTGAACTACTATTTATTCATGCAATTAATTTCTTAAATAAATCAATAAGTCTGGCATGAAATCAATTCAATACAATACTTACTTTATAAAATAAAGTAATATTTGATTGTACGTACTTTATAGCATAATACTATTTAGTTTACAGCACACTACTTTATATTTTACAAGAAATAGTTGTATTTGTGAAGTGTTTATTTATTATTACTTTTTGCCAAAATGAAATGAATTACAGTATAAAGCCAACTAAATTAATTGAATTGAATTTAACTGTGAACCACTATTTATTTATTTACTCATCTATTTATCTATATACAGTACCTATTTATTTTTTATATCAATAAATCGGACATGAAATCGATTCAGTACAATACTTATAAAGTCATATTTTATTCTACATACGTTGTAACATAATACCATATAATTTATAGCATACTACATTATATTTTACAAAAAATAGTTGGAGCTAATGTTGCGTTTTGGACCAGTTGTTCCTCCCAGGGAATTCAAGGTCACAAGTCGCTCCCAAGCTTTTTACGACACTTAAAGCTGAGTTGAAAAACCACCAGAGACAGAATAGGTATTTTGTAATATATTGGCAAAGCTTTGCAGATATACATTTGAGACCAGTCCAGCATAGAACATTCTATCGCGCCGCCAACATGGTCTGTCTTCCCGACCCCAAAACCCTCTCTCCTCTCTCCTCTCTCTAGTCAAAACAAATGCTAGTCAAAACACATTCCAAAGATTTCAAGGTTAACACACACAGTTTACTTGCAGAGAAACAGAAAGAGAATAAATGGAAAACACGAGCTGTTTTCAAATATGACTATGAAAGAAAATAAGTAACACTAAAATTCGGATACATGTAAATATCTGCCTCCGACAATTATTTGTGAAGCGTTTATTTTTTGGCCAAAATGAAATTAATTACAATATAAGCACATTTTACTCAGGGGCCACATTGGGTTAAAAAAATTTGGCCAGGGTCCGGGCTCTGTATATATATATATATATATATATATATATATATATATATATATATATATATATATATATATATATATTAAGTTAAGTTAAAGTTAAAGTACCAATGATTATCACACACACAATAGGTGTGGCGAAATTATTCTCTGCATTTGACCCATCACAATGAATCACCCCCTGGGAGGTGAGGGGAGCAGTGAGCAGCAGCGTTGGCCACGCCCGGGAATCATTTTTGGTGATTTATATAAACATATTTATATATACGTTAGGTCAGGAAAAAACACAAATGCTATTTCATCCCTACAAGCCTGTTTCGCAGGTTTCCCTGCTCTTCAGGGGATTTAATATACTTCACCTGACCTGTTTCGCAGGTTTCTCTGCTCTTCAGGGGATTTTATTGATTTTATTTTATTTATTATACTTTATGATTTAAAAATACCAAGGGGCATTTGAACGGAGTGAAATAACAAGTAAGTAAAATGTAAAGTACTTTTATTGCTGTTAATTGGTTACGGACCTGTCTGTGATAAATTGACTGAAGAAGGAATTATTCATTCAAAATCAATATTTCTCAAGCTAAAGCGTGAAAACTTTCTAAATAGTAAAAATTAAATATAATATATATTTAAGTTTTACTTTAAAAATGGGCAGCTCAGTCAATTTTACAGTAAAAGCAGTATTTTTTTTTTTTTACAGCATATACAAAAATGGAATAAATAGAATGGATGTCAAGACTTGGTCCTGGGTGTTTGCTTTTCTGGAATGCAACGGAAAGTTGGCTCGGGCGAGACGGGAATGTAAATACATGATTTATTTAATATATCAAAATAAAGTACAAACGAAAAGCGCGCACAGTGGCGGAAAACAAACTATGAAACCAAAAGACTATAGCATTAATAAACAAAACTTACTTGGCATGGACTAAAAGGAGCAGCATGAACGATGGACATGAAATCAAGTGTCAGAAATGTGCAGAGCATAATTGTGGAGATGTCACCAGAAAGACAAACTGAAAACAATGAACTTAAATACTACAGACATGATTAACGAAAACAGGTGCGTGACTCAAAACGTGAAACAGGTGCGTGACGTGACAGGTGAAAACTAGTGGGTTGCTATGGTGACAAACAAGAGTGCACAATGAGTCCAAACGTGGAACAGGTGAAACTAATGGGTAATCATGGAAACAAGACAAGGGAGTGAAAAGCCAGAAACTAAAGAGTCCAATAACTAAACAAAACATGACTAAAACAAAACATGATTACACAGACATGACAATGGAATAGAGAAACAATATCACTGTTTTTAGCAGTACAATTCAAGCAACAGAGCTGACAGGTTTTTTTTAACCGTAAAATCTTGTTGTTTTAATGTTTTTTGTTTGTTTGTTCATTAATGTCTTAGTGTCTTACTGTATATGGAAAAAAAAACAGTACCAAAGTTGATTTTACGGTAAAAAAAACTCAAGTCGGCGGAATTTAACCGTAAAATCTACTGTCAATTTTACAGTCTACAATTTGATTGATCATTTGTTTTGAAAATCATACGTCAAGCAGATATTTAAGTACAGTATTTATCTTCATTTTAACAAAAAGCATTTTTGGAATTTATGATAATATAATATTTTTATTTTGATAATATTGAATTTTAAAAGATATGCAATTGCATGCAGTACATAATTTTTATTGTCAAAAGGGAAAGAACAAATATAATTAGTAAGAGAACATTAAGCATTTTATTAACACATATTAGTTCCAGGTTTTTTCAGGCTACATAAAAAAATGTGGCGGGCCAGATTTGGCCTCCCGGGTCTTGAGTTTGACACCTGTGTTCTAAACGGTTGGGCTCTCATCTAGTTGCCAATGCTGCTGTAGTATTGATATTTGAGGTCAATTTTGCCATTTTTATGCATTACAAAAGGTGGTTCATTGCTAAAAAACAACAACAACTGAACAACAAATAAAACAAATCTGCTATGCAGGGAACCTGCAATCTTCAAAGTGTGATGAGGCCATGTGACTGTACCACAAATAAAATTAAACAATCTGTTAGGGTTGTACGGTATATCGGTATTAGTATAGTACCGTGATACTAAGGAATCATATTCGGTACTATACCGCCTCTGAAAAGTACCTAGGATTTTTGTTAAAATAAAGCCAATAATGCAGACTTTATTTACAAAAGTATCAAAAAGCATCGAAATAAGTTTGGTACCGGTACCAAAGTATTGGTATCAGGACAACACTACAATCTGTACATAAAAGCAGGTCGTCAGCCATTTTTTTACCCACACTTTCAACGCGACCTTGCAAGCTCTGAATGGAATATTTCCTATTTCCCAGCAGCCTTGAATGCAGCATCTTTTTTTAACAGAGCTCTAAAAACACTTGCAGAGTGTCAATTCTGTATTGATTCTATTCAACTCTCTCAAATAATAATACTAATCATCATATTTGCAAGAGGATAATTGCATTATTCCACGTATATAAAAGCATGTCGCCTCTTTTCATGGCGTTGATGCGTCCGCCATCGCCCGTGGATGAGATGGGCGCCGTTTCAAGTGTCTCTCGTTGAGTTGGGAGCGGCGTGCTCCTCCTCCCGCTGCTTCTTCTTCATCTGCTGGCGTGCTAATGGAGGTTGTGATCATCCGCCCACTCCACAAGGCCTTTTTAGTCCGGTAATGGCAGCCTTGTGAGACGCTCGCTCCTTCATCCTCCTCCGTAAGGAAGCTCTCCCGCCATTACGGCTTTGTCCACCTGCTCCATTAGTCCTGTTAGATGCTCCTGCACTTACATTTTTCTACAAAAATCTTTATTTCCATGCCGCTAAAACCTGTTGGTGAGAAACGTTTTAACCAGCCTCACTTTCCCCCAAGATCGAGGACTGACTCACACATTGGAGCGGGAGGGGATGACGCACCTGAATAATGGCGAGTCCACGTCTCATATTCCTTTGTGTGGCGGGGCCCTCAAGGCGCCGCGTGGAGATGCTATCAAAGCGGAGCACAAAGGAACAAAAGGGAGCGCTCGCTTCGCCAGACTGCCGCGTTTCTACCTGGGATAATTCATCTTCCAGTCGCACGTTCCCTCTGGGGTTCTCCCAGGAGTTTGGGAAACTGTCCTCCCTCATTTAGAACCCACGTTTATTTACTCATGCATGCAAGCCAAGACAATATACGATACAAATTATATTATTTGTAAGGTGAGTTTTGTTGATGTTATTGACTTGTGTGGAGTGCTAATCAGACATATTTGGTCACTGCATGACTGCAAGCTAATCGATGCTAACATGCTATTTAGGCGAGCAATATGTACATATTAAGGGATGTCCGATAATGGCTTTTTGCCGATATCCGATATTCCGATATTGTCCAACTCTTTAATTACCGATACCGATATCAACCGATACCGATATATACAGTCGTGGAATTAACACATTATTATGCCTAATTTGGACAACCAGGTATGGTGAAGATAAGGTCCTTTAAAAAATAAAATAAAAATAAAAATAAAATAAATAAATTTAAAATATTTTCTTGAATAAAAAAGAAAGTAAAACAATATAAAAACAGTTACATAGAAACTAGTAATTAATGAAAATGAGTAAAATGAAGTGTTAAAGGTTAGTACTATGAGTGGACCACAATCATGTGTGCTTACGGACTGTATCCCTTGCAGACTGTATTGATATATATTGATATATAATGTAGGAACCACAATATTAATAACAGAAAGAAAAATCCCTTTTGTGTGAATGAATGGGGGATAGAGTTTTTTTGGGTTGGGGCACTAATTGTAAGTGTATCTTGTGTTTTTTATGTTGATTTAATAAAAAAAAACCACAAAAAAACCCGATACCGATAATAAAAAAAACGATTCCAATAATTTTCGATATTACATTTTAAAGCATTTAAGGACATCTCTATACATATTGCATAATTATGCCTCATTTGTAGCTATATTTGAGGTAATTTAGTTTCCTTTAAGTCCTCTTAATTCAATGTATATCTCATGACACACTATCTGTATGTAATATGGCTTTTAATTTTTTGCGGCTCCAGACAGATTTGTTTTTGTATTTTTGGTCCAATATGGCTCCTTCAACATTTTGGGTTGCCGACCCCTGGCCTACGGTGACAGCCAAAATATCTACTAACGTTACTTACCCCGATGTGCTTCCTCAAATTTGACGTTGAGTTCATGTAAGCTTAAGCTTGATAACCATGTGACCGCCTGGCTCCGTTTGATTGGTGAAACGGAGTCAAACGTCACCAGTGACTGTAATTGATTGGTGAAACGGAGTCAAACGTCACCAGTGACTGTATTTGATTGGTGAAATGCAGGTATGCAATAGATCCTACTTTGAAGGTCTGTCTAACAAACCAAAACAAACAAAGCATGCATTAACAGATGGATAAAAATCTGTAGCGAGTAGCGAGCTGAATGTAGATAAATGAAGCGGAGTAAAAGTAGCGTTTCTTCTCTATAAATATACTCAAGTAAAAGTAAAAGTATGTTGCATTAAAACTACTCTTAGAAGTACAATTTATCCCAAAAGTTATTTAAGTAGATGTAACAGAGTAAATGTAGCGCGTTACTACCCACCTCTGTGTATTTGTATTGAACCGTTTCGGTACGGGGGTTCCTGTTCGGTTCGGAGGTGTACCGAACGAGTTTGGGGGTGTTACCATTTAGTGGTCAATTGTACGGAATATGTACTGTACTGTGCAATCTACTAATAAAAGTCTCAATCAATCAATCAAAAAAAGCACTTCATATGTGGAAAGGTTTTGTTAAGAAACCATTCTGAGCCTTACAGAAGAAAAACAGTGCTCAGCGGAACAAGCAGGAAGTGGAAACCAAAATAAGAGCACTGATAGGAAGTAAATACAAAAACAAGGAAACAAACAGAAATGAAGTGACCGATCGTCTTGACTGACCGTCGTTGTCCGACAAGTATTTTCTACACCACGCTGACATTGTGTGAAAGAAAGCGCACATTTTGACTCCGTTCCGTACAAAACGCAGAGACCTCGATAATTACTTCCAACACTACAACTTCCTGCTTGCCCAGACACATCCCACCAATAGGAAGCTCCTAGGGCTGTTTTCCGTTCGTGGTGAGTGAACAAGCCCAAACAATGCTTGTGTCGGAGAATCACCTCAGCGAGGTGTTGGTGTCGACACCTACTGTCGCTCCCATCAGCATATGGAGAGCGTCGTAAAAAATGTAAATTCACAACCTCACACAAGTATAGCACCTTCTCATAAGACACCGCCAGTGTAAAGTGTGTGTGTGTTTTGCGGTGTCAGTGCCTAACAGATGGTTTTGCGTGGTGTTGATGGCAAATGTGCCGTTACCGTTGCGTACGTGCCCTTGTCAACTGCGGCGGTCTGTCATCCACCATGACACGCTCATACGTGATCTCACAATACTGTCCTTGTCTTGTTTGCACCTTTGAACGTTGCATAAACAGAACCTATCAACAGAGGTGGGTAGAGTAGCCAGAAATTGTACTCAAGTAAGAGTACTGTTACTTTAGAGATTTTTTTTTTTTTTAATTTGTACATTTTTTTAAAACTTTTTAAAAAATGTTTTAATTGTTTTTAATTGTTTTTAATTGTTTTTAATTGTTTTTATTTTTTTTTATTTTAAAAAAAAAAATTAATTTTTTTTTTTAATTTTTAACTTTTTTTAATTTTAAAAAAAAAAAATTAAAAAAAAAAATTTAATTTTTTTTTTTAATTTTTAACTTTTTTTAATTTAAAAAAAAAAATTAATTTTATTTTTTAATTTTATTTTTAATTTAAAATTTTTTAAATTTTTATTATTGTTATTTTTTTATTATTTATTTATTTATTTATTTGTAATTTAAAAAAAAAATTTTTTTTAATTTTTAATTTTTTTTTTATTTAAAAAAAACATTTTTTTTTAATTTTTTAATTTTTTAAAACAATTTAAAACAATTTAAAACAATTTAAAACAATTTTAAATTTAACATTTTTTTAAATTTTTTTTATTAATTCATATATAGATTTATTACTTAAAAAACTACTCAAGTACTGAGTAACTGATGAGTAACCTGTTCGTTTAATGATGACGGCAACAAATACTGCACAAAAACATAAAAATAGCAATGAGCAAATTCAGAGCCAGGAATATCTCTTTAGCAACTAAAACAATAATATATATTAAATAATAATACATTAACATAAAAAGAATGAAGGCAAATTGAGCCACAATAACTTAACAGCACCATAGGCTCAGTAGGCAGAGATTACAAAGGAAAATAACACTTTTACTTTAGAGATTTATTACTCAAGTAAAAGTAAGGAGTACTCACCCAATTATTTACTTAAGTAAAAGTAAAAAGTATGTTGTGAAAGAACAACTCAAGTACTGAGTAACTGATGAGTAACCTGTTTGTTTAATGATGACGGCAACAAATAATGCACAAAAACATAAAAATAGCAATGAGCAGACATCGGGGGCGGTACCTCTGGATTGGCAGACCGGGGTGGTGGTTCCTCTCTTTAAGAAGGGGAACCGGAGGGTGTGTTCCAACTATCGTGGGATCACACTCCTCAGCCTTCCCGTAAGGTCTATTCAGGTGTACTGGAGAGGAGGCTACGCCAGATAGTCGAACCTCGGATTCAGGAGGAACAGTGTGGTTTTCGTCCTGGTCGTGGAACTGTGGACCAGCTCTATACTCTCGGCAGGGTCCTTGAGGGTGCATGGGAGTTTGCCCAACCAGTCTACATGTGCTTTGTGGACTTGGAGAAGGCATTCGACCGTGAACCCCGGGAAGTCCTGTGGGGAGTGCTCAGAGAGTATGGGGTAATGGACTGTCTTATTGTGGCAGTTCGCTCCCTGTATAATCAGTGTCAGAGCTTGGTCCGCATTGCCGGCAGTAAGTCGGACACGTTTCCAGTGAGGGTTGGACTCCGCCAAGGCTGCCCTTTGTCACCCATTCTGTTCATAACCTTTATGGACAGAATTTCTAGGCGCAGTCAGGGCGTTGAGGGTATCTGGTTTGGTGGCTGCAGGATTAGGTCTCTGCTATTTGCAGATGATGTGGTCCTGATGGCTTCCTCCGGCCAAGATCTTCGGCTCTCACTGGATCGGTTCGCAGCCGAGTGTGAAGCGACTGGGATGAGAATCAGCACCTCCAAGTCCGAGTCCATGGTTCTCTCCCGGAAAAGGGTGGAGTGCCATCTCCGGGTTGGGGAGGAGATCTTTCCCCAAGTGGAGGAGTTCAAGTACCTCGGAGTCTTGTTCACGAGTGGGGGAAGAGTGGATCGTGAGATCTACAGGCGGATCGGTGCGGCGTCTTCAGTAATGCGGACGCTGTATCGATCCGTTGTGGTGAAGAAGGAGCTGAGCCGGAAGGCAAAGCTCTCGATTTACCGGTCGATCTACGTTCCCATCCTCACCTATGGTCATGAGCTTTGGGTCATGACCGAAAGGACAAGATCACGGGTACAAGCGGCCGAAATGAGTTTCCTCCGCCGAGTGGCGGGGCTCTCCCTTAGCTCTGTCATCCGGGGGGAGCTCAAAGTAAAGCCGCTGCTCCTTCACATCGAGAGGAGCCAGATGAGGTGGTTCGGGCATCTGGTCAGGATGCCACCCGAACGCCTCCCTAGGAAGGTGTTTTGGGCACGTCCGACCGGTAGGAGGCCACGGGGAAGACCCAGGACACGCTGGGAAGACTATCTCTCCCGGCTGGCCTGGGAACGCCTCGGGATCCCCCGGGAGGAGCTGGACGAAGTGGCTGGGGAGAGGGAAGTCTGGGCTTCCCTGCTTAAGCTGCTGCCCCCGCGACCCGACCTCGGATAAGCGGAAGAAGATGGATGGATGAGCAAATTCAGTGCCAGGAATATATCTTAAGCAACTAAAACAATAATATATATTAAGTAATAATACATTAACATAAAAAATATTAAGTCAAATTGAGCCACAATAACTTAACAGCACCATAGGCTCAGTAGGCAGAGATTACAAAGGAAAATAACAAGTTAGCCTTTACGCAAACCATAAACTGACAAATATGGGCTGCACCTGTGAACACACTGTGCACTTCTGATTGGTGTTTTTATGCATGCATTTATGTGTGTGTGTGTGTGTGTGTCTATGAGGCTGCAGTGCGTTAATAAATGTCCCCACACGATGTACATTTGACAGTGATTCATAGCAGGGAAGCTAACATCAGCCTACAGTGACAGCCAAAATATCTACTAACGTTACTTACCGCCATGTGCTTCCTCAAATTTGACGTTAAGTTCATGTAAGCTTAAGCTTGTTGTTGTTTTGCCGCTGAAACTTTATGTCATGTGACCGCCTGGCTCTGTTTGATTGGTGAAACGGAGTCAAACGTCACCAGTGACTGTATTTGATTGGTGAAACGGAGTCAAACGTCACCAGTGACTGTATTTGATTGGTGAAACGGAGTCAAACATCACCAGTGACTGTATTTGATTGGTGAAACGGAGTCAAACGTCACCAGTGACTGTATTTGATTGGTGAAACGGAGTCAAACGTCACCAGTGACTGTATTTGATTGGTGAAACGGAGTCAAACGTCACCAGTGACTGCATTTGATTGGTGAAACGGAGTCAAACGTCACCAGTGACTGTATTTGATTGGTGAAACGGAGTCAAACGTCACCAGTGACTGTATTTGATTGGTGAAACGGAGTCAAACGTCACCAGTGACTGCATTTGATTGGTGAAACGTAGTCAAACGTCACCAGTGACTGCATTTGATTGGTGAAACGGAGTCAAACGTCACCAGTGACTGCATTTGATTGGTGAAACGGAGTCAAACGTCACCAGTGACTGTATTTGATTGGTGAAACGGAGTCAAACGTCACCAGTGACTGCGTTTGATTGGTGAAACGGAGTCAAACGTCACCAGTGACTGTATTTGATTGGTGAAACGGAGTCAAACGTCACCAGTGACTGTATTTGATTGGTGAAACGGAGTCAAACGTCACCAGTGTCTGCATTTGATTGGTGAAACAGAGTCAAAAGTCACCAGTGACTGCATTTGATTGGTGAAACAGAGTCAAACGTCACCAGTGACTGTATTTGATTGGTGAAACGGAGTCAAACGTCACCAATGACTGCATTTGATTGGTGAAACGGAGTCAAACGTCACCAGTGACTGTATTTGATTGATGAAACGGAGTCAAACGTCACCAATGACTGTATTTGATTGGTGAAACGGAGTCAAACGTCACCAGTGACTGCATTTGATTGGTGAAACGGAGTCAAACGTCACCAGTGACTGCATTTGATTGGTGAAACAGAGTCAAAAGTCACCAGTGACTGCATTTGATTGGTGAAACGGAGTCAAACGTCACCAGTGACTGTATTTGATTGGTGAAACGGAGTCAAACGTCACCAGTGACTGTATTTGATTGGTGAAACGGAGTCAAACGTCACCAGTGACTGTATTTGATTGGTGAAACGGAGTCAAACGTCACCAGTGACTGTATTTGATTGGTGAAACGGAGTCAAACGTCACCAGTGACTGTATTTGATTGGTGAAACGGAGTCAAACGTCACCAGTGACTGTATTTGATTGGTGAAACAGAGTCAAACATCACCAGTGACTGCATTTGATTGGTGAAACGGAGTCAAACGTCACCAGTGACTGCATTTGATTGGTGAAACGGAGTCAAACGTCACCAGTGACTGTATTTGATTGGTGAAACGGAGTCAAACGTCACCAGTGACTGCATTTGATTGGTGAAACGGAGTCAAACGTCACCAGTGACTGTATTTGATTGGTGAAACGGAGTCAAACGTCACCAGGGACTGTATTTGATTGGTGAAACGGAGTCAAACGTCACCAGTGACTGCATTTGATTGGTGAAACGGAGTCAAACGTCACCAGTGACTGTATTTGATTGGTGAAACGGAGTCAAACGTCACCAGGGACTGTATTTGATTGGTGAAACGGAGTCAAACGTCACCAGTGACTGCATTTGATTGGTGAAACGGAGTCCAACGTCACCAGTGACTGTATTTGATTGGTGAAACGGAGTCAAACGTCACCAGTGACTGCATTTGATTGGTGAAACGGAGTCAAACGTCACCGGTGACTGCATTTGATTGGTGAAACGGAGTCAAACGTCACCAGTGACTGTATTTGATTGGTGAAACGGAGTCAAACGTCACCAGGGACTGTATTTGATTGGTGAAACAGAGTCAAATGTCACCAGTGACTACATTTGATTGGTGAAACGGAGTCAAACGTCACCAGTGACTGTATTTGATTGGTGAAACGGAGTCAAACGTCACCAGTGACTGCATTTGATTGGTGAAACGGAGTCCAACGTCACCAGTGACTGTATTTGATTGGTGAAACGGAGTCAAACGTCACCAGTGACTGCATTTGATTGGTGAAACGGAGTCAAACGTCACCAGTGACTGTATTTGATTGGTGAAACTGAGTCAAACGTCACCAGTGACTGTATTTGATTGGTGAAACGGAGTCAAACGTCACCAGTGACTGTATTTGATTGGTGAAACGGAGTCAAACGTCACCAGTGACTGTATTTGATTGGTGAAACGGAGTCAAACGTCACCAGTGACTGTATTTGATTGGTGAAACGGAGTCAAACGTCACCAGTGACTGCATTTGATTGGTGAAACGGAGTCAAACGTCACCAGTGACTGTATTTGATTGGTGAAACGGAGTCAAACGTCACCAGCGACTGTATTTGATTGGTGAAACGGAGTCAAACGTCACCAGTGACTGCATTTGATTGGTGAAACGGAGTCAAACGTCACCAGTGACTGTATTTGATTGGTGAAACGGAGTCAAACGTCACCAGTGACTGTATTTGATTGGTGAAACGGAGTCAAACGTCACCAGTGACTGTATTTGATTGGTGAAACGGAGTCAAACGTCACCAGTGACTGTATTTGATTGGTGAAACGGAGTCAAACGTCACCAGTGACTGCATTTGATTGGTGAAACGGAGTCAAACGTCACCAGTGACTGCATTTGATTGGTGAAACGGAGTCAAACGTCACCAGTGACTGCATTTGATTGGTGAAACGGAGTCAAACGTCACCAGTGACTGTATTTGATTGGTGAAACGGAGTCAAACGTCACCAGTGACTGCATTTGATTGGTGAAACGGAGTCAAACGTCACCAGTGACTGCATTTGATTGGTGAAACGGAGTCAAACGTCACCAGTGACTGCATTTGATTGGTGAAACGGAGTCAAACGTCACCAGTGACTGCATTTGATTGGTGAAACGGAGTCAAACGTCACCAGTGACTGCATTTGATTGGTGAAACAGAGTCAAACGTCACCAGTGACTGCATTTGATTGGTGAAACCGAGTCAAACGTCGCCAGTGACTGCATTTGATTGGTGGAACAGAGTCAAACGTCACCAGTGACTGCATTTGATTGGTGAAACAGAGTCAAACGTCACCAGTGACTGCATTTGATTGGTGAAACGGAGTCAAACGTCACCAGTGACTGTATTTGATTGGTGAAACGGAGTCAAACGTCACCAGTGACTGTATTTGATTGGTGAAACGGAGTCAAACGTCACCAGTGACTGTATTTGATTGGTGAAACGGAGTCAAACGTCACCAGTGACTGTATTTGATTGGTGAAACGGAGTCAAACGTCACCAGTGACTGCATTTGATTGGTGAAACAGAGTCAAACGTCACCAGTGACTGCATTTGATTGGTGAAACGGAGTCAAACGTCACCAGTGACTGTATTTGATTGGTGAAACGGAGTCAAACGTCACCAATGACTGCATTTGATTGGTGAAACGGAGTCAAACGTCACCAGTGACTGTATTTGATTGATGAAACGGAGTCAAACGTCACCAGTGACTGTATTTGATTGGTGAAACGGAGTCAAACGTCACCAGTGACTGCATTTGATTGGTGAAACGGAGTCAAACGTCACCAGTGACTGTATTTGATTGGTGAAACGGAGTCAAACGTCACCAGTGACTGTATTTGATTGGTGAAACGGAGTCAAACGTCACCAGTGACTGTATTTGATTGGTGAAACGGAGTCAAACGTCACCAGTGACTGCATTTGATTGGTGAAACGTAGTCAAACGTCACCAGTGACTGCATTTGATTGGTGAAACGGAGTCAAACGTCACCAGTGACTGTATTTGATTGGTGAAACGGAGTCAAACGTCACCAGTGACTGCATTTGATTGGTGAAACAGAGTCAAACGTCACCAGTGACTGCATTTGATTGGTGAAACGGAGTCAAACGTCACCAGTGACTGTATTTGATTGGTGAAACGGAGTCAAACGTCACCAATGACTGCATTTGATTGGTGAAACGGAGTCAAACGTCACCAGTGACTGTATTTGATTGATGAAACGGAGTCAAACGTCACCAGTGACTGTATTTGATTGGTGAAACGGAGTCAAACGTCACCAGTGACTGCATTTGATTGGTGAAACGGAGTCAAACGTCACCAGTGACTGTATTTGATTGGTGAAACGGAGTCAAACGTCACCAGTGACTGTATTTGATTGGTGAAACGGAGTCAAACGTCACCAGTGACTGTATTTGATTGGTGAAACGGAGTCAAACGTCACCAGTGACTGCATTTGATTGGTGAAACGTAGTCAAACGTCACCAGTGACTGCATTTGATTGGTGAAACGGAGTCAAACGTCACCAGTGACTGCATTTGATTGGTGAAACGGAGTCAAACGTCACCAGTGACTGCATTTGATTAGTGAAACGGAGTCTAACGTCACCAGTGACTGCATTTGATTGGTGAAACTGAGTCAAACGTCACCAGTGACTGTATTTGATTGGTGAAACGGAGTCAAACGTCACCAGTGACTGCATTTGATTGGTGAAACGGAGTCAAACGTCACCAGTGACTGCATTTGATTGGTGAAACGGAGTCAAACGTCACCAGTGACTGTATTTGATTGGTGAAACGGAGTCAAACGTCACCAGTGACTGCATTTGATTGGTGAAACGGAGTCAAACGTCACCAGTGACTGTATTTGATTGGTGAAACGGAGTCAAACGTCACCAGTGACTGTATTTGATTAGTGAAACGAAGTCAAACGTCACCAGTGACTGTATTTGATTGGTGAAACGGAGTCAAACGTCACCAGTGACTGCATTTGATTGGTGAAACGGAGTCAAACGTCACCAGTGACTGTATTTGATTGGTGAAACGGAGTCAAACGTCACCAGTGACTGTATTTGATTGGTGAAACAGAGTCAAACGTCACCAGTGACTGTATTTGATTGGTGAAACGGAGTCAAACGTCACCAGTGACTGTATTTGATTGGTGAAACGGAGTCAAACGTCACCAGTGACTGTATTTGATTGGTGAAACAGAGTCAAACGTCACCAGTGACTGTATTTGATTGGTGAAACGGAGTCAAACGTCACCAGTGACTGTATTTGATTGGTGAAACGGAGTCAAACGTCACCAGTGACTGTATTTGATTGGTGAAACAGAGTCAAACGTCACCAGTGACTGTATTTGATTGGTGAAACGTAGTCAAACGTCACCAGTAACTGCATTTGATTGGTGAAACGGAGTCAAACGTCACCAGTGACTGCATTTGATTGGTGAAACGTAGTCAAACGTCACCAGTAACTGCATTTGATTGGTGAAACGGAGTCAAACGTCACCAGTGACTGCATTTGATTGGTGAAACGGAGTCAAACGTCACCAGTGACTGCATTTGATTGGTGAAACGGAGTCTAACGTCACCAGTGACTGCATTTGATTGGTGAAACTGAGTCAAACGTCACCAGTGACTGTATTTGATTGGTGAAACGGAGTCAAACGTCACCAGTGACTGTATTTGATTGGTGAAACGGAGTCAAACGTCACCAGTGACTGCATTTGATTGGTGAAACGGAGTCAAACGTCACCAGTGACTGCATTTGATTGGTGAAACGGAGTCAAACGTCACCAGTGACTGTATTTGATTGGTGAAACGGAGTCAAACGTCACCAGTGACTGCATTTGATTGGTGAAACTGAGTCAAACGTCACCAGTGACTGCATTTGATTGGTGAAACGGAGTCAAACGTCACCAGTGACTGCATTTGATTGGTGAAACGGAGTTAAACGTCACCAGTGACTGCATTTGATTGGTGAAACGGAGTCAAACGTCACCAGTGACTGTATTTGATTGGTGAAACGGAGTCAAACGTCACCAGTGACTGTATTTGATTGGTGAAACGGAGTCAAACGTCACCAGTGACTGCATTTGATTGGTGAAACGGAGTCAAACGTCACCAGTGACTGTATTTGATTGGTGAAACGGAGTCAAACGTCACCAGTGACTGTATTTGATTGGCGAAACAGAGTCAAACGTCACCAGTGACTGTATTTGATTGGTGAAACGGAGTCAAACATCACCAGGGACTGTATTTGATTGGTGAAACGGAGTCAAACGTCACCAGTGACTGCATTTGATTGGTGAAACGGAGTCAAACGTCACCAGTGACTGCATTTGATTGGTGAAACGGAGTCAAACGTCACCAGTGACTGCATTTGATTGGTGAAACAGAGTCAAACGTCACCAGTGACTGTATTTGATTGGTGAAACGGAGTCAAACGTCACCAGGGACTGTATTTGATTGGTGAAACGGAGTCAAACGTCACCAGTGACTGCATTTGATTGGTGAAACGGAGTCAAACGTCACCAGTGACTGCATTTGATTGGTGAAACGGAGTCAAACGTCACCAGTGACTGTATTTGATTGGTGAAACGGAGTCAAACGTCACCGGTGACTGTATTTGATTGGTGAAACGGAGTCAAACGTCACCGGTGACTGTATTTGATTGGTGAAACGGAGTCAAACGTCACCAGTGACTGCATTTGATTGGTGAAACGGAGTCAAACGTCACCAGTGACTGTATTTGATTGGTGAAACGGAGTCAAACGTCACCAGTGACTGCATTTGATTGGTGAAACGGAGTCAAACGTCACCAGTGACTGTATTTGATTGGTGAAACGGAGACAAACGTCACCAGTGACTGCATTTGATTGGTGAAACGGAGTCAAAGGTCACCAGTGACTGTATTTGATTGGTGAAACGGAGTCAAACGTCGCCAGTGACTGTATTTGATTGGTGAAACGGAGTCAAACGTCACCAGTGACTGTATTTGATTGGTGAAACGTAGTCAAACGTCACCAGTGACTGTATTTGATTGGTGAAACGGAGTCAAACGTCACCAGTGACTGTATTTGATTGGTGAAACGGAGTCAAACGTCACCAGTGACTGCATTTGATTGGTGAAACCGAGTCAAACGTCACCAGTGACTGTATTTGATTGGTGAAACGGAGTCAAACGTCACCAGTGACTGCATTTGATTGGTGAAACGGAGTCAAACGTCACCAGTGACTGTATTTGATTGGTGAAATGTAGTCAAACGTCACCAGTGACAGCATTTGATTGGTGAAACGGAGTCAAACGTCACCAGTGACTGCATTTGATTGGTGAAACGGAGTCAAACGTCACCAGTGACTGCATTTGATTGGTGAAACGGAGTCAAACGTCACCAGTGACTGTATTTGATCGGTGAAACGGAGTCAAACGTCACCAGTGACTGCATTTGATTGGTGAAACGGGGTCAAACGTCACCAGTGACTGTATTTGATTGGTGAAACGGAGTCAAACGTCACCAGTGACTGTATTTGATTGGTGAAACGGAGTCAAACGTCACCAGTGACTGTATTTGATTGGTGAAACGGAGTCAAACGTCACCAGTGACTGCATTTGATTGGTGAAACGGAGTCAAACGTCACCAGTGACTGTATTTGATTGGTGAAACGGAGTCAAACGTCACCAGTGACTGCATTTGATTGGTGAAACGGAGTCAAACGTCACCAGTGACTGTATTTGATTGGTGAAACGGAGTCAAACGTCACCAGTGACTGTATTTGATTGGTGAAACGGAGTCAAACGTCACCAGTGACTGTATTTGATTGGTGAAAAAGAGTCAAACATCACCAGTGACTGTATTTGATTGGTGAAACGGAGTCAAACGTCACCAGTGACTGTATTTGATTGGTGAAACGGAGTCAAACGTCACCAGTGACTGCATTTGATTGGTGAAACGGAGTCAAACGTCACCAGTGACTGTATTTGATTGGTGAAACGGAGTCAAACGTCACCAGTGACTGCATTTGATTGGTGAAACGGAGTCAAACGTCACCAGTGACTGCATTTGATTGGTGAAACGGAGTCAAACGTCACCAGTGACTGTATTTGATTGGTGAAACGGAGTCAAACGTCACCAGTGACTGCATTTGATTGGTGAAACGGAGTCAAACGTCACCAGTGACTGTATTTGATTGGTGAAACGGAGTCAAACGTCACCAGTGACTGCATTTGATTGGTGAAACGGAGTCAAACGTCACCAGTGACTGCATTTGATTGGTGAAACGGAGTCAAACGTCACCAGTGACTGCATTTGATTGGTGAAACGGAGTCAAACGTCACCAGTGACTGCATTTGATTGGTGAAACGGAGTCAAACGTCACCAGTGACTGTATTTGATTGGTGAAACGGAGTCAAACGTCACCAGTGACTGTATTTGATTGGTGAAACGGAGTCAAACGTCACCGGTGACTGTATTTGATTGGTGAAACGGAGTCAAACGTCACCAGTGACTGTATTTGATTGGTGAAACGGAGTCAAACGTCACCAGTGACTGTATTTGATTGGTGAAACGGAGTCAAACGTCAGCAGTGACTGTATTTGATTGGTGAAACGGAGTCAAACGTCACCAGTGACTGTATTTGATTGGTGAAACGGAGTCAAACGTCACCAGTGACTGTATTTGATTGGTGAAACGGAGTCAAACGTCACCATTGACTGCATTTGATTGGTGAAACGGAGTCAAACGTCACCAGTGACTGTATTTGATTGGTGAAACGGAGTCAAACGTCACCGGTGACTGTATTTGATTGGTGAAACGGAGTCAAACGTCACCAGTGACTGTATTTGATTGGTGAAACGGAGTCAAACGTCACCAGTGACTGCATTTGATTGGTGAAACGGAGTCAAACGTCACCAGTGACTGCATTTGATTGGTGAAACAGAGTCAAACGTCACCAGTGACTGTATTTGATTGGTGAAACGTAGTCAAACGTCACCAGTGACTGCATTTGATTGGTGAAACGGAGTCAAACGTCACCAGTGACTGTATTTGATTGGTGAAACGGAGTCAAACGTCACCAGCGACTGCATTTGATTGGTGAAACAGAGTCAAACGTCACCAGTGACTGTATTTGATTGGTGAAACGGAGTCAAACGTCACCATTGACTGCATTTGATTGGTGAAACGGAGTCAAACGTCACCAGTGACTGTATTTGATTGGTGAAACAGAGTCAAACGTCACCAGTGACTGTATTTGATTGGTGAAACGGAGTCAAACGTCACCAGTGACTGTATTTGATTGGTGAAACGGAGTCAAACGTCACCAGTGACTGCATTTGATTGGTGAAACGGAGTCAAACGTCACCAGTGACTGTATTTGATTGGTGAAACGTAGTCAAACGTCACCAGTGACTGCATTTGATTGGTGAAACGGAGTCAAACGGAGTCAAACGGAGTCAAACGGAGTCAAACGTCGCCAGTGACTGTATTTGATTGGTGAAACGGAGTCAAACGTCACCAGTGACTGTATTTGATTGGTGAAACGGAGTCAAACGTCACCAGTGACTGTATTTGATTGGTGAAACGGAGTCAAACGTCACCAGTGACTGTATTTGATTGGTGAAACGGAGTCAAACGTCACCAGTGACTGCATTTGATTGGTGAAACAGAGTCAAACGTCACCAGTGACTGTATTTGATTGGTGAAACGGAGTCAAACGTCACCAGTGACTGCATTTGATTGGTGAAACGGAGTCAAACGTCACCAGTGACTGCATTTGATTGGTGAAACGGAGTCAAACGTCACGAGTGACTGTATTTGATTGGTGAAACAGAGTCAAACGTCACCAGTGACTGTATTTGATTGGTGAAACGGAGTCAAACGTCACCAGTGACTGTATTTGATTGGTGAAACGGAGTCAAACGTCACCAGTGACTGTATTTGATTGGTGAAAACTACTCTTAGAAGTACAATTTATCCCAAAAGTTATTTAAGTAGATGTAACGGAGTAAATGTAGCGCGTTACTACCCACCTCTGCCTATTAGTGTAAACTAGGGGTCACCAACCCGCCGATCACAACCTACCAGTGGATCTTTGGGACCCCCACCGGTCGATCGAATATATTAGAAAAATAGATGTATTAATATGACATCAGTGACACCTCCACCCGGAGAATGACCAACAGACCCGTCATCAAACTGCAACAATGCATTGAGGCCCCGTTTACACTAAGCCGGATAAGGTTATCCAGGGTAAATCCCACCTAACCACACACAACAATGCCACCGTTTACCACTTGCCAACCCTCCCGGATTTTCCGGGAGACTCCCGAAATTCAGCGCCTCTACCGAAAACCCCCCGGGACAAATTTTCTCCCGAAAATCTCCCGAAATTCAGGCACATAATATAAACAGCGCACCTGCCCAATGACGTTATAACTGTAGAATGATGGAGGGCGAGTTTTTGGTTTCTTATGTGGGTTTATTGTTAGGCAGTTTCATTAACGTCCTCCCAGCGCGGTAACAACACACAACAACAGCAGTCACTTTTTTGTCTACTGTAAAGCAGTTCGTCTGCCGTAAACAGCAATGTTGTGACACTCTTAAACAGGACAATACTGCCATCTAGTGTATTTGATGAAAGCACTTTTTGCGTGCCACACAGCAATGCATCATCAGAGGTGGCTAGAAAAACAGCATGGTTAGAAAAATAGTGACAAACAGAACAAGGATGGACAATTCAACCCTTAACTCAACAATGAGTAGATGAGTGTTATGTGTGTGTATATGTGTAAATAAATGAACACTGAAATTCAAGTATGTGTTTTATTTATATATATATATACATATATGAAATACTTAACTTAGTATTTCTTATATATATATATATATATATATATATATATATATATATATATATATATATATATACTTGACTTGGTGAATCCTAGCTGTAAATATACTCCTCCCCTCTTAACCACGCCCCCAACCCCCCAATATATATATATATATATATATATATATATATATATATATATATATATATATATATATATATATATATATATATATATATATATATATATATATATTTATATATATTTACGTATATATATATATATATATATATATATATATATATATATATATATATATATAAAATAAATACTTGAATTTCAGTGTTCATTTATTTACACATATACACACACACATAACACTCATCTACTCATTGTTGAGTTAAGGGTTGAATTGTCCATCCTTGTTCTATTCTCTGTCACTATTTTTCGAACCATGCTGCATTGATGTGTGGCACGCACAAAAGTGCTTTCATCAAATGCACTAGATGCAGGGCCGGCCCATGGCATAGGCCGTATAGGCAAATGCTAAGGGCGCCGTCCATCAGGGGGCGCCACGCCAGTGCAACAAATGTTGGAGGAAAAAAAAAAAAAAAAAAAAAAAAGTTGGTACTATTATTTCTAAATACAAAAAATAATCCCACGTTAATTAAAATGCAAAGTAAAGCCTATTTAATAGAAATATTATTTGTTACAACATTACGCCCCCCCTTCCCCCGCACGGTGCGCCCCCTCCCTTCCCGTATCATGACTCTTTTTGGACGTCACCACATCAAAAAATCAACTCAAGATGTCAAAACGGCCAAAACTGTCAGGTGCCCAGGGAAGAAAAAAGAGAAAAGAAGAGGAGGAGAAACGAGAAAAGACAGAGGTAGCAGGTAGGTAACGTTAGCCTACATTAAATCATTTGTCTGTTACAGAATGTGATAGTAACCTGGCTTTTTAGCATTAAGCTAATGTTACATGATTCGGCAATTGCTAATCAATAAATAGCTAGTTCTGTTTTAACGTTGGGTTAATATTGTGGAGGGGCTAAATTGTTATGGAAAATAATAATGTAATGTTAGCTAATTACAGTACTCCCACCTTACATTCCTCAGGGACATTTGTATTAGATCTTTTAAGCAGGTGTTTTTTTGTTTACATTGTTATTGCCTTCTGGTTAGCTAATGTTTGACCTGCAGGTAATAGTCACTTTTCTACCCCTTTATTGTAAGTAAAAAAAAGATCAAAGACAAAGCTATTCGGTTTCTTGTGAGTATAAACACTTCACTGCCGATGTGGGCAATACAGTCACCTAAAATCTTGCCTAGGGCGCCAGATTGGTTAGGACCTGGCCTGACTAGATGGCAGTATTGTCCTGTTTAAGAGTGTCACAACATTGCTGTTTACGGCAGACGAACTGCTTTACGGTAGACGAAAAACGTGACTGCTGTTGTTGTGTGTTGTTGCCGCGCTGGGAGGACGTTAATGAAACTGCCTAACAATAAACCCACATAAGAAACCAAGAACTCGCCCTCCATCATTCTACAGTTATAACGTGATTGGGCAGGTATGCTGTTTAAATTGTGGGTTATTACTCAAATAAAATATTTGTTATTATGGACCTGAGTCCGCCTGAATTTCGGGAGATTTTCCGGAGAAAATTTGTCCCGGGAGGTTTTCGGGAGAGGCGCTGAATTTCGGGAGTCTCCCGGAAAATCCGGGAGGGATGGCAAGTATGCAAAAGCATTCACCGTTTTCCATAGTTTTTCCTCGACAGCCAGGTAATCCAAAGCACACGCTACTTTTTTTTATCACATCCACGGAAGCCCGCATTCTCTGGCCCACTTGGTTCCCAAACTTTTCCATTTTCTTATAATAAAGCCGATAGTTGACTTTGGAATATTTAGGAGCAAGGAAATGTCACGACTGGATTTGTTGCACAGGTAGCATCCTATGACAGTTCCACGTTGGAAATCACTGAGAGCGGCCCATTCTTTCACAAATGTTTGTAGATACAGTCTCCATGCCTAAGTAGGGATGATGTTTGATAAGAAATTATCGAGTTCGAGCCCATTATCGAATCCTCTTATCGAACCGATTCCTTATCGATTCTCTTATCGATTCCAGATAGGTTGTTGTATATGGAAAAAAAACAATATTTGGTTTAACAAAAGCTCAATTTTATTTTATAAGACAAAAATAAAATAAATAAATATTGACTGTTACCCGCCTAAAAATATATTTTTAGAAAAACAAATATATACAGTATAACACAAAAACAACCTGTCTCTGTGATCACTATAGGTGTATACATAATAATATAGTGATAAATAAAATCAGTCCCTTGGGCACAAAACTGAAAATAATACAGCTCTCCAAAAAGTGCACTTCTGCTGCTATTGGAACATACTAACTACACACACTATGACACTAAGAACACCACAGTCATCAATCAACAATTCTTCTTCCCTTACATGAGAGCGAAGCCTGCTAATAATTGCATATTGCCTGTTCTGCCCTCACTATACGTGTTGAGGTTATGCAGCTTGGCAGACAGCTAACAAACAATCCAAGACGTCTAATAAAGTTCCAAAGCAGATTAATCCATTTAGGCTCTTTATTGTTGTTCATCTTGCTTTGTCTTTTCCTATCTTTACTTTTGTCTTGCACTGGACTGTTATTTTTTTTATTTTTTAACTGAAATACACACAATGACAAATGTATAAGCTATGTGAATCAATTAACATACTGGAATGTAATACACAATATGTAAATATTAGCTTCGCACAAATATACAGTACTATCATCAAACAAATAATTCTGAGTGTTGAAACTATTTCGATGTTGGAAATACACGACTGGCAGCGATTTTAAGTCCTCAAAACATCCATTGAAACAGTGCACAAAAATCGTTTTTCAATAAACATCTTAGTATCAAATTGAAACACTTTCCACCTTAATATTGAGTTATATAAACAAGTTAAACAGTTTACTTACAGACTTATCTTTTCCAAGGCTTGTAGGAGCTAACACAACTTGTCTACTTCTCAATTGTCTCATGAACTGAACTGACTCGCCAACCCGGAAGTGCCCAAACTATTGACGGGTAGTATTTTCATATCGCCACAAGGTGTCAGTAAGAGTCTACAATCAAATGGGCATAACATTGCGTCCCATAGGGCATTTCCCACAGGGAAGGGATTTGTTCTCAGGGATTCGAATAAAGAACCTGTCATGTCTGTGTAATCATGTTTTTGTTTTAAGTCATGTTTTTGTTTAGTTATAGGAATCTTTGGTTTCTGGCTTTTCACTCAATTGTCTTGTTTGCATGATTACCCATTAGTTTCACCTGTTCCACGTTTGGACTCATTGTGCACTCTTGATTGTCACCATAGCAACCCATTAGTTTTCACCTGTCACGTCACACACCTGTTTCACGTCTTGAGTCACGCACCTGTTTTCGTTAATCATGTCTGTAGTATTTAAGTTCAGTGTTTTTCAGTTTGTCTTTCTGACGACCTCACACCACATTTATGCTCGACACATTTCTAACTCCTTTTCATGTCCATCGTTCACGCTGCTCCTTTTTTGTCCATGCCAAGTAAGTTTTCTTTATTCAAGCCATAGTTTGCAAGTTTTGTTTAATTGTTCATAGTTTCTGCCCTTGTGCAAGTTTTGTGTTTATAGTCAAGTTTTGTACTTCCGCCCTTGTGCGCGCTTTTCGTTTATTCCTTTTTTTTGATAGTATTAATAAATAATGTACCTTCATTCCCGTCTCGCCCGAGCCAACTTTCCGTTGCATCCCGGAAAAGCACACACCCACGACCAAGTCATGACAGTAGGAAACTTACTTGGCATGGACAAAAAAGGAGCAGCGTGAACGATGGACATGAAAAGGAGTTAGAAATGTGTCGAGCATAAATGTGGTGTGAGGTCGTCAGAAAGACAAACTGAAAAACACTGAACTTAAATACTACAGACATGATTAACGAAAACAGGTGCGTGACTCAAGACGTGAAACAGGTGTGTGACGTGACAGGTGAAAACTAATGGGTTGCTATGGTGACAATCAAGAGTGCACAATGAGTCCAAACGTGGAACAGGTGAAACTAATGGGTAATCATGCAAACAAGACAATTGAGTGAAAAGCCAGAAACCAAAGATTCCTATAACTAAACAAAAACATGACTTAAAACAAAAACATGATTACACAGACATGACAGAACCAACTCTTTTTCTTTACTATAGTGGTCTCGATAACGGGTACCGGTTCTCAAAAAGGGATTCGAGTCCGAGGACTCGGTTCTTTTCTTATCGAACAACCGGGAAAACCGGTTTCGAGCATCATCCCTATGCCTAAGTGCTTGATTTTATACACCTGTGGCTGGGCCAAGTGATTAGGACACCTGATTCTCATCATTTGAGTGGGTGGCCAAATACTTTTGGCAATATAATGTATGTCGACGTGAGGCAGCCCTTCTAAGGAAGGACGACCTAAACAGGTGCTACTGTGCCATAAGTGAGGTCACGATGAAATAAAAAAAGGATGAAGGTTCTTGGCTGATATTAGATCACTTTGGCATTAATTAAACATTCTGTGGTCCTAAAGTCCCTGTGTACGCTAGGGGTGTAACGGTACAAAAAATGTCAGTTCGGTACGTACCTCGGTTTAGTGGTCACGGTTCGGTTAATTTTCGGTACAGTAAGAAAACAACAAAATATACATTTTTTGGTTATTTATTTACCAAATTTGTAAACAATGGCATAACATACATATACACACAGGGTCCATTGCCAGGGTTAATGCGGTCAACATATATAAAATAAAAACTAAATAAGATAAGGCTCAGAACGGTTTCTTAACAAAACCTTTCTACATATAAAGTGCTTTTTTTGATTGATTGATTGAGACTTTTATTAGTAGATTGCACAGTACAGTACATATTCCGTACAATTGACCACTAAATGGTAACACCCCAATAAGTTTTTCAACTTGTTTAAGTCGGGGTCCACGTTAATCAACATTAAACTGCCTCAGATTAACTTTTCTCCCCCCCCCCCCCCCCCCAGCCTGGCTAACTTGGCAGTAAGAGGATATATGGGCTCATTGTTCTTCCACCATAGAAGTGGCTCAAAATCTAGTTTTTAATGCAATATGGTCTTATATCTGCTGCTATAAAAACATTTGTTATTGCTTTAGCCCTGCCTGACTCGCCGAGGAGAGGCTGCTTGAATGCGGTGGTGACGCTTCAAATGGGTTAGCATGTGTTATGAGAGTAGCGTATGTGTGTGTGTGGCCCTTTAATATGTGACAGCATGTGAGGTGAGTGTGTGGGCGAGCGAGGTGAGGGAGCGGTAGTGTGAGTGCGGGGAGTGGCTAGTGTTTTGTTAGATTGGCTGTGTGCAAGACCTCAATAAAGCCACGATTTGCAACTAATCGCCGGACTCGTCATTTACCCTGGAGTCCGGAGCTGTGGAGACCCGCTGCCGTGTAGAGTGAAGGGTGTTGCCCCCGAGAATACATCGGCCCTGGAGGAGTGTCTTCCCTGCGCTCCTCAACTACGGTCTGGGAGCCGGAAGCAGGAAATGTGCAACACATGTTGGACGTGTTGTCAGAAGCGGCCGCTGAACAATGTCGGCAAACCTCCGTCCTTCATTGTTGTATCGCGCAGCCAAAGTGTTCCCAAACGGGAGATCTTAACGAGGCAGGAGGGTCTTCCAGCTCTGGCTTTTACATGTTGTCCTAGCCCGGTGGCTGCTAGCATGTGTACTCGTTCAATACACCTCCGAACCGAACCGAAACCCCCGTACCGAAACGGTTCAATACAAATACACGTACCGTTACACCCCTGGTGTACGCTATTAGCACTACAACCAGGCTACTCCGTTGACACTAAAACACGTAAAAAAAGGTGTGCAGACCGTAATATTTTCACAGAAGGGTAATTACAGTCCCATCAGTGGGTTTGGGGCGAGAATCGGGGGTATAGTCCGGGGTGGCGTTGCTCATTATTTCCCAAAGTGCCTTTTAATGTCGCGTCAAAGAGAGTACGGGTGAGGAGTGGTGCCGTCGTGCATTAATGAACAAGGTCAGAGGTCCGCGTCTCAACTGCCGACCAGCACCAAGAAGAAAGACTTTCTCCTGTCTCACTCCGTCCAATGATTGGGAAAATGACCACACGGGTTTAAAGACGAGCTCTCTGCTCGAAAGGGCTCGTATTTGGTTCACACCTTCAATATTCAGCCCAGACACATTTGTCATTGATGGCATGTTCCTGTTCCTGTTCCTGTTCCTGTTCCTGTTCCTGTTCCTGTTCATCCATCATCCAGCGTTCCCTTGCTTCATTTGAAGTAAAGCTTCCATCACGTGCAGAATTGCAATGGCTGCATAAGTTGGAAGGAGCTCGATAAAATAAAACACAGTTGATTAAAGGGGACCTATATGATTTGAATCTACGTTTTATTGTGTTGCTCCACACTCACATTTTAACCCACTTGCAAGATGTTCGATTCTGGAGGAGTTGCCAGATTGCAAATGAAACCATGCCCACCCTCTCCAAATGTATCATACTTTTTCTTTTGAAAAATGTACCCTGTTAAAGATTCATCTTGAAGTCTTTGCTGGGGCGGTATAGCTCGGTTGGTAGAGGGGCCGTGCCAGTAACTGGCGGGTTCCAGGTTCGAACCCCGCTTCCGCCATCCTAGTCACTGCCGTTGTGTCCTTGGGCAAGACACTTTACCCACCTGCTCCCAGTGCCACCCACACTGGTTGAAATGTAACTTAGATATTGGGTTTCACCATGTAAAAGCGCTTTGAGTCACTAGAAAAACATGCTATATACATATATATATGTATATTAGAGATGCGCGGATAGGCAATTATTTCATCCGCAACCGCATCACAAAAGTCGTCAACCATCCGCCATCCACCCGAACTAACATTTAATCAAAACCGCACCCGCCCGCCATCCGCCACCCGCCCGTTGTTATATATCTAATATAGACGATGCAAGGCATTAGTGAGGTTATAAAGCTTTTGCCTGTTAAAGAAAGCAGAGACATTCAATGCGTGCCACGCTGTCACGGCCCAGACGCACACCAGTGCGCAATCATCTGGGAGCCGCGCTAAGCGCACCTCCAAGCGCGCTCGCGCCACTCAAACTGCTGCAGGCAGCTGCGTTCTATCTTGTTTTAACATCCTGGGGCACTCTTCTGGGATCACGGAGGACGAAACTGCTCATGCTCAGGGTGTTTGTGGAGGTTCGGGGTTTTGCACAAATGTGATGCACCATGTTAGATGTCCCGGTTTTGTGACTGTCGTAGACATAAACAGCGTCGCAGCTCTTGCAAATCACGTAGCCAGCATTACTATCATCCTGATTTACAACCTCATAAAAACGAGTCCACGCTGAACTTTTCTGGCCTTTTTTTCCCCTGGTCTTTAGTATTCCCTTTTTTAGTTTGTCGCGTACCACGTTTGCTGCCGGCGTTGCCATCTCTTTTTTTTTCTTCTTCTGTTGTGGCATATGCTGCAGGTGCCTGCTCGTTTTTCGTATGTGGGTAACAACATTTAACTATGTATATATATTTCCCAATTGGTTTAACTGCCACCCGCCTGAATCTATTTAAAATCTAATTTTTTTTAACTTCAACCACCCGACCGGACCCGCGGATAAAATCTAATTTTTTTTTATTTCAACCGCCCGACCCGCGGATAATCCGCGGACTCTGCGGTTGTGTCCGCAAACCGCGCATCTCTAATGTATATATATATATATATATATATACATAAGTTTGGACACGCCTCCTCATTTAAATGCATTTTCTTTATTTTCGCAGCTATTGTAGATTGTCACTGAGGGCATCACAACTATGACACCTGTGAAGTGAAAACCATTTCAGGTGACTACCTCTTGAAGCTCATAGAGAGAATGCCAAGAGTGTGCAAAGCAGTAATCAGAGCAAAGGGTGGCTATTTCGAAGAAACTAGAATATAAAACATGTTTTCAGTTACATAACCCCACATGTGTTCATTCATAGTTTTGATGTGACAATCGAGAATGTAAACAGTCATGAAAATAAAGAAAACACATTGAATTTTATATATATATATATATATATATATATATATATATATATATATATATATATATATATATATATATGTCCATCCATTTTCTACCGCTTATTTCCTTTGGGGTCGCGGGGGGCGCTGGAGCCTATCTCAGCTACAATCGGGCGGAAGGCGGCGTCACACCCTGGACAAGTCGCCACCTCATCACAGGGCCTATATCTATATATATATATATATATATATATATATATATATATATATATATATATATATATATATATATATATATATATATATATATATATATATATATACATACATACATACATACATACATATATATATATATATATATATATATATATATATATATATATATATATATATATATATATATATATATATATATATACATACATGTATATATATATATATATATATATATATATATATATATATATATATATATATATATAATATGTAATACCGATCTGCAGTAGCAAAATGCACTAAAACCATACTTGCCAACCTTGAGACCTCCGATTTCGGGGGGTGGGGGGGCGTGGTCGGGGTGGGGAGGGGGCGTGGTTGGGGGCGTGGCTAAGAGGAGAGGAGTATATTTACAGCTAGTATATATATATATAGTATATATACATATATATATATATATAGTAAAATAAAAAAAATAAAAAATATATATATGATAAAATATATATACATATATATATATAGTAAAAAAAAATATATATATATATGATAAAATATATATACATATATATATATATATATATATATATATATAGCTAGAATTCACTGAAAGTGAAGTATTTTCTTATATATATATATATATATATATATATATATATATATATATATATGTATATATATATATATATATATATATATATATATATATATATTATATATTTATATTTATATATATATATATATATATATATATATATATATATATATATATATATATATATATATGTATATATCCAGAGGGACAGAGACAGCGCACAGTGCATGTGGATCACATGTTACCATGGCGAGAAAACATGGAGAGACTGGAATGTAATAGAGTGATCTAAGTTTGTCTGTTGCCATCTCCTGGTGAATGTTGGCTATAGCGTACTGGGGTTACTTTTTGGTTGGCCAACGATTTGCGTGGTGTTGCGCACCTGACGTCAAGTGTGTGAGTCTGTTCTGAAGTCTACAGTAAAGAGACGTACTTCATCCCCTCGCCTGGTTATTGCCTCCAACTCAATATATTACAACAACATTGCTCCATGCAGACCCTCGCTGGAGGGGGCGTGGCCTCCAGGTCCGCCAGAATTTCAGGAGATTTTCGGGAGAAAATGTGTCGGGAGAGTCGCTGAATTTCGGGAGTCTGCCGGAAAATCCGGGAGGGTTGGCAAGTATGCGAAAACGCATTACATTAGATTTGCTGATACCTGCAGAAACCCAGTATTGTTTGGGAAATAACACAATTTTTGATGCAGTCAATAAAATAAACCTTTTAAATGTCCGTTTGTACTACTTACAGCACAATCCTACTACAGTAAAAATTTGAGAGTACATTCTCCCAAGTGATCCGCATCCAATTAATGTCTGGAGACCACTTGCTGCTGCTTTACAAGCCGCTGCGACTCACTCGCAGATTAACTCCGCTCTTGAGGCAACGAGTGTGCAATTTGTGTTTGTGCGGTGCTTGACATTCATGCAATAGGAAGGCAATTAGGACACAACGAGGGTCATTAATAGCGAGCTGGCTGGGAGTGTTTGCTCTGATTGCCGCGCGCGTACACCGCTGCAGCCAGGGCGGTGTGACAATGACACCCAACGCCGACGTCCTTCAACCGTATCCATAACTGGAATTGAACGGTTTGTGTAGGGAGCCGAGATTTGGCTGTGCTAAAGTATAATTGAAAAATAATTTGTCTGTTTAAAGTTGGCCGAAATACAAGGGTGGCACAAACAAAAATCTCGAGTGTCTGTCATGTCTGTGTAATCATGTTTTGTCTTAGTCATGTTTTGTTTAGTTATTGGACTTTTTAGTTTCTGGCTTTTCACTCCCTTGTCTTGTTTCCATGATTACCCATTAGTTTCACCTGTTCCACGTTTGGACTCATTGTGCACTCTTGTTTGTCACCATAGCAACCCATTAGTTTTCACCTGTCACGTCACGCACCTGTTTCACGTTTTGAGTCACGCACCTGTTTTCGTTAATCATGTCTGTAGTATTTAAGTTCATTGTTTTTCAGTTTGTCTTTCTGGTGACATCCCCGCATTTATGCTTCTGCACACCCTCCACCTGCACCAGTAGCTGCACCACGGCTAGCGCCAAGGCTTGCACCAGAGCCAAGGCTAGCACCTGTCGCAGCACCACGGCTAGCACCTGTCGCAGCACCACGGCTAGCACCTGTCGCCGCACCACGGCTAGCACCTGTCGCCGCACCACGGCTAACACCTGTCGCCGCACCACGGCTAGCGACAGGTGCTAGCCGTGGTGCAGACAGCCCATTTCAGGCGCGCTAAGAACATATATTTTTCCACGATTTCAGCACTCAGGTTAACCATACCTAAATAGACACAAAATACTGCACTACACAAGACTTGTAACGACGTGGTCGCATAGTGATGCGGGTGTGGTTCTCCCAGGGATGCAGAAGGCTTCGGACACAGCTTGCAGGTAGGAAAATAATTTATTGAAAATATAAATCGTACGGGGAACGAACATTGACGTGCAAATAGTACAAAGGCAAAAACAAAAGGACTAGCGTGGGAGCTAGCAGGCAAAATGGCATAGCGTGAAAAGCTAGCGGGAATCTAAGTTGTCGTTATCAGTTGTATGGGAACAAACTAGGAAGCCAGACCGAGTGAGGCCAGGGCAAAGACTAAATAGCCCTCTGATTAGCGCCCGGGCAACAGGTGCGCGTCCCGGACACTCACCAGAGGCAGGTGTATACAATCTGCCGTCATGGCAACAGAAACAAGCGAAACTCAAGGTGCTGAAAACACATGTGACTCAAACATAAACAAACTATGATCCGGGCAGCGGATCGTAACAAGACTACCCGAATGTACTCGAATGATTGAAAAAATCAAATGTTTTTAAGCTAAATTATTGGTAAACACAGTTTATGTATAATCATTTACGTAAAACCGCGAGTAATGAATAAAGTTTTCATCAATTAATATATTCTGTAGACATACCCTCATCCGCTCTCTTTTCCTGAAAGCTGATTTGTTTTGGAGTTGATGTCAGCAGGCCAGGGAAGCTAGGGTCGATATTCTTCTCTTGATCATCTTCGGTGGCATAAGGGACGGTGTGAGCCAAGACATCCAGGGGGGTTTAGCTCGCTCGTCTGCGGGAACAAACTGCCGCCATTGCTTGCCGTGCTACCGAGGTCCTTTGTCCCTGAATTGCTCACACACTCCGGCAGATTCAATGGGGGTCTGGCGGCAGATTTCTTTGACTTTATGGTTGGAAATGCATCTGCTTTGAGTGTCGCAGGATATCCACACATTCTTGCCATCTCTGTCGTAGCATAGCTTTCGTCGGTAAAGTGTGCGGAACAAACGACTGACCATTTCGTCGGCTTTCCCCACACCCTCGTATTTTGAACAAATTTCGTCCAATTTTTTGCCAGTTTCGCATCTTTGGGCCACTGGTGCAACTTGAATCCGTCCCTGTTCGTGTTGTTACACCCTCTGACAACACACCGTCGAAAAGTGAGAAAATGGCGGATTGCTTCCCGATGTGACGTCACAACATGACGTCATCGCTCCGAGAGCGAATAATAGAAAGGCGTTTAATTCGCCAAAATTCACCCATTTAGAGTTCGGAAATCGGTTAAAAAAATATATGGTCTTTTTTTCTGCAACATCAAGGTATATATTGACGCTTACATAGGTCTGGTGACAATGTTCCCCTTTAACCTGGGTTCGATGGAACCCTAGGGGTTCGGTGTGTCGGGCTCAGGGGTTCGGCGGAGATCAAGACACACCCGACTCATCGTGTATATAAAACAGTGGTTCTTAACCTGGGTTCGATGGAACCCTAGGGCTTCGGTGAGTTGGCCTCAGGGCACATCCGAATTATTGTGTAAATAAAAACTTCTCCCTATCAGCGTATTATGGATACCTCCAAACATTGTTCCCTCCAATTGTCAGGCTTGTCCCTGACAGTTTGACTGTGTTTTAGTTTTTTCTCTGCGTTTGTCTTAGTTTTCTGTCCAGCACTTTTATTTTGTCTTTATTTCCTACTTGTCTCCCTGAGTGCTGTGTCCCCTCAGCTGTGGCTGATTGGCACCTAGCCACACCTGGTGTCAATCAGCCAGCTGCTATTTAAACCTGCCTTCCCCTCCAGTCAGTGCTGGATCATTGTCATTTCTACTTGTCGTTGTCAGTGTAGCTGGATGCGGTAGCGGTAAGCTATATTCTGTAGCTGTTTGTAGTCTGCTGTCTTTTTGTTCCTCGTCTTCCAGTTCTTGTTTCCCTGGCATCCTGTTTCCTGTTCCTAGTTCCTGGTTTGTGTTTTTTTTATGTCAGAGTTTGTAGGTGCCGAACCCCAAGATGCAGAGAAGGCGGAAGGCATTGTGCGGGAAAACAAGATTTAATGTTTATAAAATAAAGGAAAAAACACAAACCAGGAACTAGGAACAGGAAACAGGATGCCAGGGAAACAAGAACTGGAAGACGAGGAACAAAAAGACAGCAGACTACAAACAGCTACAGAATATAGCTTACCGCTACCGCATCCAGCTACACTGACAACGACAAGTAGAAATGACAATGATCCAGCACTGACTGGAGGGGAAGGCAGGTTTAAATAGCAGCTGGCTGATTGACACCAGGTGTGGCTAGGTGCCAATCAGCCACAGCTGAGGGGACACAGCACTCAGGGAGACAAGTAGGAAATAAAGACAAAATAAAAGTGCTGGACAGAAAACTAAGACAAACGCAGAGAAAAAACTAAAACACAGTCAAACTGTCAGGGACAAGCCTGACACTAATTTTCCATCTGATTTGCAGGTTGTTTGGTTGATTGATTGAAACTTTTACTAGCAGATTGCAAAGGAAGAGAATACATTATATGAAACAGTACCGTTCACACAGTACAGTACATATTCCGTACAATTTTTCAACTTGTTTAAGTCGGGGTCCATGTTAATCAATTCATGGTAATGTGTGTAAGGTGTGTAATTTGTTGTGAGTTCATGCACTGTGTTGGTTTTGTTCTTTGAACAAAGTGATGTACATGCACGGTTCATTTTGTGCATCAGTAAAAAACATGACTTAGTTGCTTATTAACATGCAAATTAGTAACATATTGGCTCTTAACTAGTCATTATTAAGTACTTATTAATGCCTTATTCGGCATGGCCTTATATATATATATATATATATATATATATATATATATATATATATATATATATATATATATATATATATATATATACATATATATATATATATATATATATATATATATACAAGAAATACTTGACTTTCAGTGAATTCTAGCTATATATATATTTATTTTATTATATATATATATATATATATATATATATATATATATATATATATATATATATATATATAAGTAATACTTGAATTTCAGTGATCATTTATTTACAAATATACACACACATAACACTCATCTACTCATTGTTGAGTTAAGGGTTGAATTGTCCCTCCTTGTTCTATTCTCTGTCACTATTTTTCTAACCATGCTGAACACCCTTTCGCAGGTACACAGAAAGGTTTCGAGTACCACCAAAAAAAACTAAATCTCTGAAGACAGTATAAAAATCTGTGTTAAAGGTGTACAAATACTGTTTGTATAATAAGCATGTTATTGTTTACAAATGAGGGTTAAGAGTTCAGTACTAAAAAAAAAGAAAAAAAAAAAGAATGTGGCTTAAGTACAGTTTTTTAATTGAGCTGCTGCATTTTTTGGTTGGGTTGTTTATTTATTTTGAGTAACTTCTACATTTCTAAAAGGGGAGGAATGTAATAGAGTGATTTATGTTTGTCTGTTGCCATCTCCTGGTGAATGTTGGCTATAGCGTACTGGGGTTACTTTTTGGTCGGCCAACGATTTACGTGGTGTTGCGCACCCGACGTCAAGTGTGTGAGACGTACTTCATCACCTCGCCTGGTTATTGCCTCCGACTCAATATATTACGACAACATTGCTGTTTACGGCAGACGAACTGCTTTACGGTAGAATAAAACATGACTGCTGTTGTTGTGTGTTGTTGCCACGCTGGGAGGACGTTAATGAAACTGCCTAACAATAAACCCACATAAGAAACCAAGAACTCGCCCTCGATCATTCTACAGTTATAACGTGTTTGGGCAGGCACGCTGTTTATATCGTGGGAAAGCGGACGTGAATACAGGCTGTTGACACGTCACTCAGGTCCGCATGGAGCTGGAGGGGGCGTGGCTTCCAGCTCTGCCTGAATTTCGGGAGATTTTCGGGAGAAAATTTGTCCCGGGAGGTTTTCGGGAGAGGCGCTGAATTTCGGGAGTCTCCCGGAAAATCCGGGGAGGGTTGGCAAGTATGCCCTAGGGTTCCATCGAACCCAGGTTAAGAACCACTGGGTTAGTAATCAACAGAAGGATGTTGTTCTGGCCCAAGGACTTCAAAGCGGAGAGGTGACAGGATCTGCCCAATTTCCAGACTAACTCTTTTTCAACTATTTTATGGACCTCTTTTTGAAGTATTTTACGAACTCTTTTTTGAACTGACCTTTCCTGTGAATTGTTCACGACCATTTCTGTGAACTTTTTGCGACCTTTGTCCTTTGGAAACAGCCGTGGCCATGTGGTCCGGGAGGGTCCAAAATAAAAGAAGGAGGCATACAATCTTTTGGCAGAGCGTGCTGGAGATTGTAGAAGGATGCAATGTCCGGGCGACTCTCCTCAATATATTGAGTCCAAATTGAATTCTGTCTCTGTTTAATTCGTTGCCTCTTGTCTTGTTTAATAGATGTCATCAGTTGTTTGAACCTGACACTGTACACTTCCCTGTCAACTTTATCTGCTTTTTTTTGTTGTTGGATCACCTTCAAAAGTAGTTTTGGGACTCGTTAGGCTTATCGTTCTGAAATCTGTACAGTTTTGGGCTGAGATGGATAGGTTTTGAGTTCATACCAAAGACTATAAAAATGGGACCCATTACCTCCCTGCTTGGCACTCAGCATCATTTTGGTTAAATCACCAAAAATGATTCCTGGGCGCGGCCACCACTGCTGCTCACTGCTCCCCTCACCTCCTAGGGTGTGAAAAAGGGGATGGACAAATGTTACCACACCTAGTGTGTGTGTTACTATCATTGGTACTTTAACTTTAAATTATTCAAGTTAAGGAATATTATATGTGATTTTTGATTCTCCCATTAACACTCTTTGTGGTTTAAGTGAGTATTGTAGGTTTTTTTTCTCCCTTTTTTGCCATTTGCATCTACATAGTCCTGGTACTCTAAAATGATGACACTTAGAAAAAAAATCCAAACTTTTCTATAGAGTCCTACATACATATTTATTTATTTATTTTTATGAATTTTGGCTTAAGGAGGCACATTTCAATTTCTTACACACATTTGTTATTACATATGTTGGCCAGAGGGGGGAGCACTTCAAATTTTTACACACACTTGTTATTTCATATGTTGGCCAGAGGGGGGAGCACTTCAAATTTTTACACACACTTGTTATTTCATATGTTGACCGGGGGAATTTTACTTGGCAAAATTACGACAAAAGTCATAATTTTACTAAAAAAAATGTCACTATTTTATAAGAACAAAAATAAATTGGCAATATTGTGATAAAAGTCAGAATCTTATATGACAGATGTCACCATTTTGCATTAAAAAGTAACAATTACATTTTATTTTATTTTATTTTTTACAATTTTTATAACTTTACAATTTATTTTTTTATTTTATTTTTGGTTTGTAGTTGGTTTTTAATCTTCATTATTTTCTTTAAATTATTACAGTATGTCTCTACATACATATTTATTTTTTATGAATTTTGGCTTAAGGAGGCACATTTCAATTTCTTACACACACTTGTTATTACATATGTTAGCCAGAGGAGGGAGCACTTCAAATGTTTACACACACTTGTTATTTCATATGTTGACCAGAGGGGGCGCACTTTTAAAACCCGCACACAGTCAATTTGAAAAATCCCTCCTTTTTGGGACCACCCTCATTTTGATAGATTTCACCACCCGGGGTGAAAATGAGACATTCTCTATTAGATGCAATGGTTTTCCGTATTGGGACCATGATTTATGTCATTACTTGTTCACACCTCATCACATGGAAAGTACTTTTCCTTGTTGATGTCTCAAGAAGGGTAGATATACAACAACACACACACACACATTGTTGTATTTGTTACATTCTTGAGACCACCAAAAATGCCTACCTCTTTAGGACCACCCTTTCTAGATATATAAAGATTTGTATTTACAACATTATATAAAAAAGCTTGTTGTGAAAAATGAGTTGGAATTTCACAAGAATAAGGTCACAATTTCACAAGAAAAACTTAACATTTTAGCAGTATTATAATGAAAGTAGTAATTTTCCTCAACGCAAGTCAAAATGTTACGAGAAAAACTGAACATCTGTGCAATATTATGATAAAAGTTGGAATTTTTACTCAATAGCAGTCGCGATTTTACAAGAAAAGCTTAAACTTTTGGCAACTTTATGAAAGGAGTCGTAATTTTACTCGACAAAAGTCTCAATTTTATAAGAAAACTTTAAAATGTTGCCAATATTATAATACAATCGGAATTTTACTTGGCAAAATTACGACAAAAGTCATAATTTTACTAAAAAAAATTTCACTATTTTATAAGAACAAAAATAAATTGGCAATATTGTGATAAAAGTCAGAATCTTATATGACAGATGTCACCATTTTGCATTAAAAAGTAACAATTACATTTTATTTTATTTTATTTTTTACAATTTTTATAACTTTACAATTTAATTTTTTATTTCATTTTTGGTTTGTAGTTGGTTTTTAATCTTCATTATTTACTTAAAATCATTACAGTATGTCTCTACATACATATTTTTTATGAATTTTGGCTTAAGGAGGCACATTTCAATTTCTTACACACACTTGTTATTACATATGTTGGCCAGAGGGGGAGCACTTCAAATGTTTACACACACTTGTTATTTCATATGTTGACCAGAGGGGGCGCACTTTTAAAACCCGCACACAGTCAATTTGAAAAATCCCTCCTTTTTGGGACCACCCTCATTTTGATAGATTTCACCACCCGGGGTGAAAATGAGACATTCTCTATTAGATGCAATGGTTTTCCGTATTGGGACCATGATTTATGTCATTACTTGTTCACACCTCATCACATGGAAAGTACTTTTCCTTGTTGATGTCTCAAGAAGGGTAGATATACAACAACACACACACACACATTGTTGTATTTGTTACATTCTTGAGACCACCAAAAATGCCTACCTCTTTAGGACCACCCTTTCTAGATATATAAAGATTTGTATTTACAACATTATATAAAAAAGCTTGTTGTGAAAAATGAGTTGGAATTTCACAAGAATAAGGTCACAATTTCACAAGAAAAACTTAACATTTTAGCAGTATTATAATGAAAGTAGTAATTTTCCTCAACGCAAGTCAAAATGTTACGAGAAAAACTGAACTGAATTTTTACTCAATAGCAGTCGCGATTTTACAAGAAAAGCTTAAACTTTTGGCAATTTTATGAAAGGAGTCGTAATTTTACTCGACAAAAGTCGCAATTTCATAAGAAAACTTTAAAATGTTGGCAATATTATAATAATAATCGGAATTTGTTTGGCAAAATTACGACAAAAGTCATAATTGTACTAAAAAAATGTCACTACCGTATTTTCCGCACCATAAGGCGCCCTGGGTTATAAGCCGCGCCTTCAATGAACGGCATATTTCAAAACTTTGTCCACCTATAAGCCGCCCCGTGTTGTAAGCCGCATCTAACTGCGCTAAAGGAATGTCAAAAAAACAGTCAAATAGGTCAGTCAAACTTTAATAATATATTAAAAACCAGCGTGATGTGGGCGCGCATGGAGTCGTATATCAACATGGACGGAGCTGCGTGAAAAAAGCCACCCGGCCTCTTCGCGTAAACTTAAACTTACTTTAACCACTCGCTCATCTTTTCTTCATCCATCCCTTCGAGTTAGCTTTTATGATGACGCCGGCTGGAAAGGTCTCTTTTGGCAAGGTCTTCCTTTTGAATATCACCATGGGTGGAAGTTTCTGGCCATTAGCATGGCAAGCTAGAACCACAGTGAAGGATGACTTCTCATTCCCTGTGGTGCGAATATTCACCGTACGTGCTCCCGTTGTATCCACAGTGCGGTTCACAGGAATATCAAAAGTCAGTGGAACCTCGTCCATGTTGATACGGTAATGTTCTCTGGCCGGATCTTTTTTTCAGCTATCTTGTTTTTACAATATGCACGGAAAGTAGCCAGCTTTTCTTGAAAGTCTTTAGGCAGTTGCTGTGAAATAGTAATTCGTATGCGGATGGAGAGATTGCGTCTTTTCATGAACCGGATCCCTGTCGCTTAGTAGGAGCCATTTTGTGGTCTTTACAGATGTAAACACACAAAGGAAATGAAACGTACGGTAATATCCGCGCTCTTTTTCTTCTTCTATGCGGGCGGGTGGTTGCTTACAGTAGAAGAAGAAGCGCTTCCTGTTCTATGGGGGCGGGTGCTTACCTTGGCGGTTGCTTGCGTAGAAGAAGAAGCACTTCCTCTTCTACGGGGAAAAAAGATGGCGGCTGTTTACCGTAGTTGCGAGACCGAAACTTTATGAAAATGAATCTTAATATTAATCCATATATAAAGCGCACCGGGTTAAAAGCCGCACTGTCAGCTTTTGAGTAAATTTGTGGTTTTTAGGTGCGGCTAATAGTGCGGAAAATACGGTATTTTATAAGAACAAAAATAAATTGGCAATATTGTGATAAAAGTCAGAATCTTATACGACAGATGTCACCATTTTCCATTAAAAAGTAACAATTACATTTTATTTTATTTTATTTTTTTACAATTTTTATAACTTTACAATTTAATTATTATTATTTTTTTTAGTTTGTAGTTGGTTTTTAATCCTCATTATTTACTTAAAATTATTACAGTATGTAGTTGTTTATAGTAAAATGATGACACTTAGTCAAATTTACGCCTTTTTTTTGGTGACTTCCAGCTAGGAGAGGGACTAATATTGAGTTCCGGACCCAGGTGGAGAACCATAGCAGGTCGGCCTTCTTAAAGGGACAGGCACCACCTCGACCTGCATATTTGCATTATGAAACTTCCTTCAACTGCCGTTCCAATGAATGAATATTTAATCGACCGTGCAGGGATGGTTCTTGTGCATCCTTTCCGCTGCAAGCGTGTGTTTTTATTTAGCACGGCTGAAACCTTAGAGGCGGCTCAGTGTTATTATGCTGTCTTGTTCATGCTGTTGCTTGGATCAAAGAGTGGGTGTGCCAAAAAAAGTGACAGAAAAGCCCACAGTGCTTCGCTCGCCTGCTGATGTGTAATAGCTGTCTCGCTTTCTCTTTTTTACGCACCCCTTCTCCGCAGGCGTCGTCCTTTCTTTCTGGGTTTTTTTTTTTTTTTCCGCCGGGCAGAAATGAAAGTAGCATTTTATGAAAGGTCCCCTCCTCCCCTGGAGATGCAAATAATCAATACGTGTGAGAGTGCTTCACAGGGACTGTAAAGCATAAAAGTATGTTCGCTCATATGTGAAGCCAGCGCTTCATGCTGTCAGCGAGTTGCATGTAAAGGGAGGCCGGAAGGTGAGGGACACTTTTTTTATAGAGGCTTTCATCCATAGCAGGGGTGCCCTAACTTTCTCCACAGAGGGCTGTGTGCTGAAAAGTCAAAGGGTGATAGCTAAGAACCAAGATGTTGGTGCGAGGATGTGATATACAGGTAAAAGCCAGTAAATTAGAATATTTTGAAAAACTTGATTTATTTCAGTAATTGCATTCAAAAGGTGTAACTTGTACATTATATTTATTCATTGCACACAGACTGATGCATTCAAATGTTTATTTCATTTAATTTTGATGATTTGAAGTGGCAACAAATGAAAATCCAAAATTCCGTGTGTCACAAAATTAGAATATTACTTAAGGCTAATACAAAAAAGGGATTTTTAGAAATGTTGGCCAACTGAAAAGTATGAAAATGAAAAATATTAGCATGTACAATACTCAATACTTGGTTGGAGCTCCTTTTGCCTCAATTACTGCGTTAATGCGGCGTGGCATGGAGTCGATGAGTTTCTGGCACTGCTCAGGTGTTATGAGAGCCCAGGTTGCTTTGATAGTGGCCTTCAACTCTTCTGCGTTTTTGGGTCTGGCATTCTGCATCTTCCTTTTCACAATACCCCACAGATTTTCTATGGGGCTAAGGTCAGGGGAGTTGGCGGGCCAATTTAGAACAGAAATACCATGGTCCGTAAACCAGGCACGGGTAGATTTTGCGCTGTGTGCAGGCGCCAAGTCCTGTTGGAACTTGAAATCTCCATCTCCATAGAGCAGGTCAGCAGCAGGAAGCATGAAGTGCTCTAAAACTTGCTGGTAGACGGCTGCGTTGACCCTGGATCTCAGGAAACAGAGTGGACCGACACCAGCAGATGACATGGCACCCCAAACCATCACTGATGGTGGAAACTTTACACTAGACTTCAGGCAACGTGGATCCTGTGCCTCTCCTGTCTTCCTCCAGACTCTGGGACCTCGATTTCCAAAGGAAATGCAACATTTGCATGGTTGGGTGATGGTTTGGGGTGCCATGTCATCTGCTGGTGTCGGTCCACTCTGTTTCCTGAGATCCAGGGTCAACGCAGCTGTCTACCAGCAAGTTTTAGAGCACTTCATGCTTCCTGCTGCTGACCTGCTCTATGGAGATGGAGATTTCAAGTTCCAACAGGACTTGGCGCCTGCACACAGCGCAAAATCTACCCGTGCCTGGTTTACGGACCATGGTATTTCTGTTCTAAATTGGCCCGCCAACTCCCCTGACCTTAGCCCCATAGAAAATCTGTGGGGTATTGTGAAAAGGAAGATGCAGAATGCCAGACCCAAAAACGCAGAAGAGTTGAAGGCCACTATCAGAGCAACCTGGGCTCTCATAACACCTGAGCAGTGCCAGAAACTCATCGACTCCATGCCACGCCGCATTAACGCAGTAATTGAGGCAAAAGGAGCTCCAACCAAGTATTGAGTATTGTACATGCTCATATTTTTCATTTTCATACTTTTCAGTTGGCCAACATTTCTAAAAATCCCTTTTTTGTATTAGCCTTAAGTAATATTCTAATTTTGTGACACACGGAATTTTGGATTTTCATTTGTTGCCACTTCAAATCATCAAAATTAAATGAAATAAACATTTGAATGCATCAGTCTGTGTGCAATGAATAAATATAATGTACAAGTTACACCTTTTGAATGCAATTACTGAAATAAATCAAGTTTTTCAAAATATTCTAATTTACTGGCTTTTACCTGTATTTAAAGGAAAAAAAACTGCCTGCATGTCAGCAGCTCATGTTGTTAGCATCAGAGGTGGGTAGTAACGCGCTACATTTACTCCGTTACATCTACTTGAGTAACTTTTGGGATAAATTGTACTTCTAAGAGTAGTTTTAATGCAACATACTTTTACTTTTACTTGAGTATATTTATAGAGAAGAAACGCTACTTTTACTCCGCTACTTTTATCTACATTCAGCTCGCTACTCGCTACTAATTTTTATCGATCTGTTAATGCACGCTTTGTTTGTTTTGGTCCGTCAGACAGACCTTCATAGTGCCTGCGTTTCAACAAATACAGTCACTGGTGACGTTTCACTCCGTTCCACCAATCAGATGCAGTCACTGGTGACGTTGGACCAATCAAACAGAGCCAGGCGGTCACATGACCTGACTTAAACAAGTTGAAAAACGTATCCGGGTGTTACCATTTAGTGGTCAATCGTACGGAATATGTACTGTACTGTGCAATCTACTAATAAAAGTTCCAATCAATCAATCAAAAGTGTGAAGGAAAAAAGACCCTTTTTTATTTCAACCGTACATCCCGTCAAAAGCCTAAAGACTGACTGCACAGTTCCTGTCTTCACAATAAAAGTGCCGCTCCATCGCGCCTGCGCTTTCAAAACAAGAGTCTCCGAAAGCCAGCGCAAACAAGCTAGCAAGCTACGGAGTTTGCCGCCAATGTATTTCTTGTAAAGTGTATAAAAACGAATATGGAAGCTGGACAAATAAGATGCCAAAAACCAACCACTTTCATGTGGTATTAGACAGAAAGGAGGAACTTTTCTTCTCCTCCATTTGAAAACGTGGCCGTTATCATCACTACTGTCTGATTACAATCAATGCAAATCATCAGAATCAGGTAATACACCAACTTATATTCTTGTCTTCATGAAAGAAAGGAATCTATATGTGTTAAACATGCATGTATATTCATTAAAACACCTTTGACATGTAAACAAAAACGGCAAAATAAATAAATATAAATTATATACTGTATATATATATGTGTATATATATATATATATATATATATATATATATATATATATATATGTGTGTGTGTGTGTATATACATATATATATATATGTGTGTATGTATATATATATATATATATGTGTGTGTGTGTGTGTGTGTGTGTATATATATATATATATATATATATATGATATGTGTGTGTATGTTACTCATCAGTTACTCAGTACTTGAGTAGTTTTTTCACAACATACTTTTTACTTTTACTCAAGTAAATATTTGGGTGACTACTCCTTACTTTTACTTGAGTAATACATCTCTAAAGTAACAGTACTCTTACTTGAGTACAATTTCTGGCTACTCTACCCACCTCTGCTAAATGGTAACACCCCAATAAGTTTTTCAACTTGTTTAAGTCGGGGTCCACGTTAATCAATTCATGGTACCACCCTAATTTTGATAGATTTCACCACCAGGGATGCAAATGAGACATTCTCTGTTAGATGTAATAGTTTTCCGTATTGGGACCATGATTTATGCCATCACTTGTTCACCAGTCCTCATATGGAAGGTACTTTTCCTTGTTGATGTCTCAAGAAGGGTAGAAATACAATACACACACACACACACACACACACACACACCGAGACTGCTGCGTACTTTGGCTGCTTTCAGGAGACAAGAAGGAAGGCGTAGAGGGGAAGGACAATAGTCTTTCGTGATCAAATTTGCAATCCTATTAATTAAAGGCAATAAAGGATGAACACAAGTACTTTAAACTCCTTAACAATCTATTCAAAGTCTACAGGTTCTCAAATCTGCATTTTAAACAGCCGCTCCTTCAGGGGAGAAAAAAAAAACAACGCAATTTGAAGTACAAAACGCATAAATTTGACCTAAAATGTGTCTCCCGCTGAGACACTTCTTGTTGTGTAAGTGTATCTGTGTCGGATGAGTCAGACGAGCCGCTCTGGGCCAGTATAAAAAAGGGCGGTGTTGCACTTGAGGGAAACTTTTATCGAACACTTAAGTGCTTCGCGTGACCAAACACGCATAAGGTGTCGGAGCCATCTGTCGTCCTCTTCCTAGCAGAAAGCGATGACGCTTGGCGAGGAGCTGTTGTGTTTAATTGGACTACAGTGGAACCCGTTTGAGTCGATAAAAGTGGTTGTTGACATAACCGAGGTTATTTAGGACTCCTGTTTTCTTATATTTTATGCTCTTATCTAATAGTGTCGCCATCGCTGCCATTAATCAACATTAGGTGTGTCACGATCAGCTTTGGTAGGACCCCGACGCAGAGCAAAAAAACAGATAGGAACAATAACAAAAAGGAGTGAGGAAAAATAACTAAGGACGCACACTTGTGGAGAAACCGGAAATTGTACACAGGTGTGGAGAAGTAACAGTTAAGACTACACAGCAACGCCAGGACTGAGCCACAGGGAACAAGAAGCGTGGGCGGAGCCAAAGCAGAAGAGATAGAATAGAATGGACTTTATTGTCATTATATTTGCATATAACGAGATTAAGGACTCCAACTTAAGGTGCGGTAGTGGGAACAAATATGGGGTAAAAATAAATTCAATTACACAACGGGTAATAAAGAAAAAACTAACAATTGAAATAAACGGACTACTATCCAATAAAAATAATAAGCAATCCGGTACAATATACAAAACACTATAAAAATACTGTACAATATACAGAACAAGACAAGAGTACAGGAGTATAAATAACAATCAGTGTCGGACGTATTGTACTCGAAGGGTAATATTGCACAGTAGGGTATTAGGGTAGGATATTGTATAGGGGTGAAATATTATTATTATTATAAGCAGAGGTGGGTAGAGTAGCCAGAAATTGTACTCAAGTAAGAGTACTGTTACTTTAGAGATTTATTACTCAAGTAAAAGTAAGGAGTAGTCACCCAAATATTTACTTGAGTAAAAGTAAAAAGTATGTTGTGAAAAAACTACTCAAGTACTGAGTAACTGATGAGTAACATACACATATCATATATATATATATATATATATATATATATATATATATATATATATATATATATATATATATATATATACACACACACACACATTTATATATATATATATATATATATATATATATATATATATATATATATATATATATACATATATATACAGTATATAATTTATATTTATTTATTTTGCCGTTTTTGTTTACATGTTAAAGGTGTTTTAATGAATATACATGCATGTTTAACACATATAGATTCCTTTCTTTCATGAAGACAAGAATATAAGTTGGTGTATTACCTGATTCTGATGACTTGCATTGATTGTAATCAGACAGTAGTGATGATAACGTCCACGTTTTCAAATGGAGGAGAAAAAAGTTCCTCCTTTCTGTCTAATACCACATGAAAGTGGTTGATTTTTGGTATCTTATTTGTCCAGCTTCCATATTCGTTTTTATACACTTTACAAGAAATACATTGGCGGCAAACTCCGTAGCTTGCTAGCTTGTTTGCGCTGGCTTTCGGAGACTCTTGTTTTGAAAGCGCAGGCGCGATGGAGCGGCACTTTTATTGTGAAGACAGGAACTGTGCAGTCAGTCTTTAGGCTTTTGACGGGATGTACGGTTGAAATAAAAGGGTCTTTTTTCCTTCACACTTTTGATTGATTGATTGAAACTTTTATTAGTAGATTGCAGAGGTGTGGACTCGAGTCACATGACTTGGACTCGAGTCAGACTCGAGTCATGAATTTGATGACTTTAGACTCGACTTGACAAAATGTAAAAAGACTTGCAACTCGACTTAGACTTTAACATCAATGACTTGTGACTTCACTTGGACTTGAGCCTTTTGAATTGACATGACTTGACATGACTTGCTACTTTCCCCAAAACCCAAAGATGAAAAAGTTATTCGGGAGCGCTCCGTATTTTTCATTGTGTACTTGTCTATCAGCGTTGCGTGTGTCAGCTGGTGTGCTCTCAGTACAACAGCCAATCAAATTAGATCTACTTTGTTTTCATCACACAGCATTCATCCAATCAAATTGCAGGACAACCAACGAAGAAGACATGTCCAAACCACACGCCA